>NW_019384669.1:500949-512275 GCF_000671375.1 Centruroides sculpturatus | reverse complement strand
TCAACATATATAGTATATTTTTTTTTCTTTTTAGAAAAAGAGACATTATTGGATGATGGACACAAAAACAATTACTCTTCATCAAAACGAAGCTACATCTAAATATTATAAGGTACAGGAAATTTTTATGTTCAATTAATAGCAATGTTATAGTGAGAATTTTTATGCATCCTAGAAAGATCTCTCATTTGATGCCACTAAACTAAAAATACCATTGGCTTACTTCTTGCAAAGATTGGTTTTCTTGTATTGGTTAGAATTAAGAACTTTGCCTTTGAGTAAAATCTTAATGCATTAAAAACACTGCTAAATGTAACTAAATACTTTAGGTAATACTTAGTGCAATAGTATGTCATTCGGAGAACTCATTTTAAAACATTATTTCAGCAATATACACAATTGCGTAGGTTGCCCACCATATCATGATGGCTCTGATTAATAGAAACGTTTGTACTTGGATTAGAATATATGTAAAACAAGTTAAATCATTACTTACAATTGAAAATTGCTTATTAAATTTGAGATTAAGAACGTTTTTGTTTAATTTCTATAATTTTCAAATATGTTATATGAGATTTTTATAATATTTGACTTTATACATTCTGTAGTTATAAACTTTGATCTCTAAATTTATAATTATAAAAATATATAATTAAATATTAATATTGAAAAAATAGAATGTACTTTTTCTGTTTAACTGTATGAATGAATATAGTTTACTCTATAGTCATTCATACAGAGATGTATTATTCTCTTATGTACCATTCTTTTAATAACTTTGTTATCTAGGAATCTGTCATTATATTTTAGCATTCAGTGTGAGTATTGTAAATTGTTATACCGTAAAACCTGTGTAAAATGGAACCTTAATAAAATGGAAACCTGCCTAAATAGAAAGACCCTTCAGAACAGAGATTTTCTATGATGAAAACCTATCCAAAATAAATAATTTAAATCTAATAATAAATTATAATTGAATCATGTTTGTGAAAAATAACTTATATAAAAAAATATGTAAGAATTTTATAAAATATTACATTTATTATATAAAATAAACCGATAATTACATTATTAATCATTATAAAAGAATATTTATAAAGGATCTAAAAACCTTAAATGTTAAAAAATTCAAAATTTTTAAAACACTTTGTGTTCCTTCTATACTATAATGCATCATATGCTTTGCAGTATTTTATTTATTATATAGACCAATATTAAAAAATTATATAATTGTTGAAGAGATATGACAAATGCTTTAACACTGTATGGTGTAAATCTGTCTCTTTTCTCCTATGAATAAGGAGTATTATATATCATTTTATTATTCCTGAAAAATAGCAGAACTAATTAAATTGTTCCAAAATTCCTGGATAGCATGTGGTGCAAGGCTAATTAAATTCTAAGCATATTAAATCCAGCATGCTGTGTCAGAATGAATGAGGTAGAAAATTCAATTAGAAACACAGTTGCGATTGTTGTTTAATGAAAGCTTTTATGCAGATTAAATAAAGTGTATTAATAAATAATAATAATAATATATTCAGAGAAAAACTGTTTAAAAATTTATTAAATGTCATTAGTTTAAATAGTTAAGATGTCAGTTGAGATTAAAACGGTGTCAAATATTTAGTTTTATTCTCGAACTTAATTACTTTTTACATAGACGCTTGCATTTAATATTTAAAATTTAAACCACTACAGTTAAAGTTTCTGAATAATATATTTTATTATTTTGTATGCTTACGACAATTGTATTATTTGTAAAATCACCAAAAGATTAAACAGACATATGAGAAATCAAACTAATATTTTAGATTAATATCTATATATTGTCAATAAAACAAAACCAACCTTTAATTCAGCAATTAATTATAAATAAAAACTATTTCAACTGCATTTATTGCCCATCTTCAGATTTGAAATATATGAAAAATTTTTTAATAAAGGTCTGTATTTAGAACCCAAAGATGGCCAATAAATATTCATTATTTTACATTATTTATTTATAATTAATTATTGAATTCAAAATTGTTGTTCTTGTTATTTAGTTTCCTAATCTTTTGCAATTCTTATTGATAATATTTTAATATAAGAGTGTCCATGAAAGATTTACAATGTTATAAAATTTCATTAAAAAAAAAAAAATTGAAATGATCTATTGAAATGCTGTTTGTGGTAATAAAAAGATTAAATCAAAATGTTTTATTATTACAAAAATTAATACAAAAGCTGAAGTTGTTTTGTGTACATTTGATGAACCTCAACTTGTACTCCTTTAGTTTCATAAGAATGTCCAACTGATAACTGTTTTCTGCCAGGTACTATTTCAACAGGACAGTGCATTCCCTCATTAGACATTTTCCATACATAATTTGATTAATTTAGTGTTTCCTGGATGACAGATTAGCCATGGGAACTAACACTCTGGTCTCCATACAACCCCTAGATCACCTGACATAACCTCATGAAAGGACATCCAATGCAGTTATGTGATGTAATGTTATTGTTTTGAAAGAAAAGATAACCCTTGCAATCTCCAATATGACACAGAAAATGCTAAACAACACTCAGCAACAAATCAGTTATTTTGTTTTCAAACCGTGTTTTAGTATTTATTGACTGTTGAACACAAGATTGTGTTATTAATTAAACACTTGGCTTTTTTCCATCTTTATTCAGTTGATACAGGTACTTCTACACATTTCGGGCATTTAGTCTCTCATCAATCAAACACAATTAACTTGCAGATCAATTTGACATGGCTTAAGAAACGTTGAAAACTAGGGATTGACACTATACTAATAGAAAGGCTTTCATTTTTCTTAGAAGCAGTTGCAAACCCCTGATATTTGCCCATAATTTAAGGAAATGGCTCTTATCAGCAGGCCATTTTCTTAAATTTGCCAAGGGCCTGACTAGTTTAAGTTTGGCAATAGTTGGAGGAGGCCCTACTTTTTAAGCTGGGCAAATATCAGGGGTTTGCAACTGCTTCTAAGGAAAATGAAGGCCTTTCTATTAGTACAGTGTTAATCCCTAGTTGTCAACGTTTCTTAAGCCATGTCAAATCGATCACAAGTTAATTATGTTTGACTGATGAGGGGCTAAGTGCCCGAAATGTGTAGAAGTATCCGTATCAACTGAATAAAGATGGAAAAAAGCCAAGTGTTTAATTAATAACACAATCTTGTATTCAACAGTCAAATCAGTTATTGATTGGACATTCTTTGTTTCAACTAAAGGAGTACATGTTGAGGTTCATATATGCAAAACAACTTCAGTTTATTGTATTAATTTTCATATTAAAAAGCTTTTTGATTTAATCTTTTATCACAAACTGCACTTCTATAGACTGCTTTGTTTTTAAAAAATGAAATGCAGATCTTTCTCGGACATCCTGTATATTACTAGTGATTATTTATCAAAATATAAACTCAATTAATTTTGATAACGTTGAAATAATAATAAAAAGTTGCATTTATTAGGCTATTATTGTTTGTTAGTATAGATATATTTTTAATTTAAATTAAAAAATATTCTATAAAATATTGTGATTACTTTATTCGTGTTTATTGTAATTCATACAGTAATTAAAAATTACAGTAAAAATTAGGAAAAACAGAGAATTAGAAGAATAAAATTTTGATAGATTATCAAAGAAGTATTGTCAAAATTAATTCAATAAAAGAGTACGTAGCGAAATGTATGCATTTTTAGGTCTAATTGTGTTACTTATTTAAATCATATGTATAGACCAGCTTTTACATATTAATCTTATTTTAAGCTAGGTGTAAACTATACACCATAAATATTTAATATAAAATTGTAAAAACATTAAATTTAATTGGCAACGTGTTGACATCATCTCTTGAAAAACTGACAATATAGCATGCATTGACAGGATTTGTGTATTAATATTTTTGTATCTTTATATTATCAAAGTTTTTCTTCATGTATTTTATGAAACTAAAACTTTGTCTTATAAATGAATTAAATTACAATATCAAAAATTTTCAGGAAATTGCTCTGTCAGAAATTTTATCTGTAGAACCCGTAGAACAAACAAATTCGTCAAATCTCAATAAGCAAGATTTTTGTTTCAAAATACATACCTCAATAGTTGATTATTTTGTTGGAGTGGAAGACGATAAGAATGTTGCTCAAGGTTGGGAAATTGCAATAAAGCAAGCATTAATGCCAGTCGTTGCTTCGATAACGTCTCTGCAGTCTCCGCGTTCAAATAGTAAGATTTATTTACCATAAGTACATAAATTTAAGCTTTTTGAGGTTTTTCTCTAATGACTAATTTAGAAAAATTGGAGAGAAGCATTTTTATAGCTGTAAAGCATTAATAAGTTTTACAATGAATCTGTTATTATACTTATAATTTTTAATTTAAAACTTTCAGAGAGTTCTCCAGATAGCCAAAACCAAAATGAAAGTACAAATGGAAGTATGGTAAGTTTTTCATATGTAATATGTGAATATGTATAATAATTATTACTTTAAAAAATTAATAGATTATGAAACCACATTTTTTAAAGTAAAAAAAACCGTATAAAAGTATGACCATTGTTTATTTTTTACTTTAGATAATACAAAAATATTACTATAATATACTTGTTAAGTAATTCAATTCAAACTACTTTCTTGAAGTGAAGACTTTTTAGAAGTATTTTTAGGTTATAAGACATTGTCAGGAGTACACAGAAGAACAAAGATCATAAGTAGGTAGCAGATTACCACTTATAATCTATCATTTTCTTTTGATGCTTCTTTTCTTATGTACTCTTGATGATGATCACAAGATCTGAAACTTTTTAAATTTTCTAAGCAAATTTCAATCCAATACGGTAATTTGAATTAAATTTAACTTATAAATCTTATCTCATATGCATTTCTTGCTAAGTTCAAGTAGTGGTAAAAAATTAGAATATTATAAAAATTTATGTTGTCAAGCCTTTTCTGCAAAAATATGGAAACTAAATAATAATGTCCTGCAAGTACAGCAATAAAAGCACCATGTAGAGGAGCATAATGATGTAACAAAGTGCAAGTTAATCCTTTAAAATGTTAAATTAATCACAAACAAAATAATTCTATCCTGTAAAAAAAAATAAATATACACTTGTTTCAAAATATTAGAATAAGTTTTCAACTGATTTGTGTTCTATTTCATTTCAAATAATAATATATTTTGATAGCGTCAACATTTAGTAGGGCCTCCTTTGGATTTAATTATAGCATGTAATCTTTGGAGTATGGATTGAGTTGACAACACTCTCCAGGCACCGCTAAGCACCAAGCAATGTGTACTTTGTCTTTTAAATTTTATAATATCTAGGGTTTCATTTTATTCAGTTTTTTTCTTAGCAATATTGCAAAATTTCTCTAAGGGATTTGTCTGAGAAATTTGGATAAAACTTATCATTAAGGCAAACAATAGCTGATGCTGATTTGAAAGGCAAGATCATGTTGAAAAATGAATATATAATTTCTGAAGAAGTTTTCTGATAACAGTATCATGAATGTTTTGAGAATTTCTTGGTACACTTGAAAATTCAGTGGTGTTGAATATGCATAATTCCCTTATTCCTCCAATACACATGCACTCCCATACCATGATACTTTGTGGGATTTACATTTCACTTGCAACAAGTGGAATTGTTTTTCGCTTAAAAAATTATTTACCAACTTATATTTACTTTTGTATACTTTACTATTTTTTCCACAACAATAGTGACACTTTTTTTATTATCTATTATAAATTTTTTTAATGCTTTGCTGATATCATGTTTAATTTTTAACTTTTCTTTTTTATTTTTATTTGAAAACAGAAATTTTCTATATCTGCTATTATTTCTGTAGCTTTAATGCAAATAGGGGCGTTCATTGTGACATCTAAACAAATTATAGATTTTATATACTTTGGTATTCCTATATCCATCATGTTAACAATTAATTTATTTTCCCACTCAATTTACTCTCTTAAAGTTGGATAATTAAACCTTTTTAATGTAAGAAAACTAAGAATTTAAATTTAAACAAAATTATTTTGACTAAGTCTAATTTAAAAGATTCTCTGGTCTTCTCCAAATTGTCCTGCTTCTGATCTATCTTGTTCTTGCAACTGTATTTACTTTGCAATTGAAAAGGTTAGTATTATTTTGTGTGTGAAGGATTTGTGAATTTTATTAAAGGATTAATTTGCATTTTGTTATGTCATTATGCTCCTCTACATGGTGGCTATTAATGCTCATAGGTGTATTTGTAGGGCATGATGATTTAGCTTCCGTATTTCTGTCGGAAATGCTCGACAACATATAAACGTTTAATATTCCGATCTCTTTTTATCGATAGTTGTATATATTATTTATAAAAACAATTTATTTTCATATAGGATATAAGTCAGCAGTATCAGATATTTCCTGATGAAGTTCTTGGCTCTGGACAATTTGGTATTGTTTATGGAGGTAATAAACATAAACAAAATATGACTTAAGATACGAAAAATTTAAAATACATTACAAGTTGATCTTTAAGTGATGATTAACAATTTTAATTTTTACAAATAACTTTTACAAATTACAAATTTTTATTTTTAAAAATCTATCATTAGGCTATAATGAATCTTGTAAATTAAAAATTGCTATCAAACAATTACAAAAACATAATTACTTAGGACTAATGAATGTGCTTATTAGTCCTAAGTAATTATGTTTTGTAATTAATTAATACAGACAACAAGCTTTTTAATATATTGCTATCAAACAAGTTCGAAACAAGCTCTTAATTATTCATTTGGCTCTTATTAATTATATTAACTAAGATTATAAACATTCAAATAATAAAATTCTCATACTTAAAATAAATTTTTGCATTTATGGTAATTATCTAAAAGTTTAAAAAGATTTGTATAATCAGATTCTTACTTATGAGCAACTCTATAAATATATTCTTAATATTGCATGTTATCATACAATATTATGATTATTAAGTTTAACATTAATTTAATAACCACAATATTAAGAATACAATATCATACAATATCAAAAATTTGAATTATCATTTCTAAGAATTCATAGATGGAATGAAATTAGCCATATTTTAACATAATTAAAATTTGTTGGTATTATTTTTTTGTCAGAATGAAAATTTAGTAAAATTTAATGTTTTACTCTGTATCGATTATTCAAATTTAAGGTGTGCATCGTACTTCTGGAAGAGCAGTTGCTATAAAAGTAATTGATAAACAACGATTTCCAACGAAACAAGAAGCTCAACTTAAAAATGAAGTGTCAATTTTACAAAATCTCAGTTATCCTGGTGTTGTAAATTTAGAAAGAATGTATGAAACAAATGAAAAGGTAATAGAAATTGTTTATTCTTAAAATTAATTTAAAAATTTACACATTCAAATCTAGTTTAAGATTTCTGCAAAAATAAAAATCTTGTAGAAATTTTGCAATGAATACAGTATTATTATTATTATTATGTTTATTATTATAAATATAGACATATTGATATAGACATATATAGATTATATTATAAATACAAACAATGAAAAGAGATTAGAAAAAGAATGAAAAAATTTTAAAGTGATAAGCTTTCCATATCTGGTCTTGATTTTCATCTATCTAACTCCATTTTCGAGATTAACAAAAGATAGATGGATAGACAGACGGATGATGACAGTGAGAATGTTAAAATAATATAATGTAATCTGGTATAGTTATTGAACTATGCCAGATTACATTATATTATTTTAACAAATTCTTTTGTATGGTTAGAGTCAACTGTCTCATCTGTTCTTATGCAAATCTATAATTTAATAATTATGCAAAAATTATTTTAAATAATAAGACATGACTAATATATGTATAGTAGTTTATAATATAGCAGGTTGTATAACAAGTTTTATAGCAATTTTTTAAATATGATTATAAGCAGGGCTTTTGAGCAGAAGCCCTGATTGTGGCTCTAGCTCCAGTCCCATCTTCTAGCCAAACATTTAATGTTTAAATACAATTGTTTGAGATAGGAATACATTTTTCAAAACCATTTACTTTTGTTAGTTTATTTATAACCTATTTTTATTACTTAATAAAAATATTTACTTAATAAATTATTACTTAATAAATTGGTATTGTTTATGGAGGTAATAAACATAAACAAAATATGACTTAAGATACGAAAAATTTAAAATACATTACAAGTTGATCTTTAAGTGATGATTAACAATTTTAATTTTTACAAATAACTTTTACAAATTACAAATTTTTATTTTTAAAAATCTATCATTAGGCTATAATGAATCTTGTAAATTAAAAATTGCTATCAAACAATTACAAAAACATAATTACTTAGGACTAATGAATGTGCTTATTAGTCCTAAGTAATTATGTTTTGTAATTAATTAATACAGACAACAAGCTTTTTAATATATTGCTATTCTTTATATAAATTTTATATAAAGAATAGATATAATCTTTTAGTCATAAATAAGATATAACAATGTGTAATTTTAGCATTATTCTCAGACATATAAAACTATAGAGGGCAGAAGATCAGAGAAGAGAGAATGAGATACCAATAAACAATTAACTAATAACTACTATTTACCATTTACTTACTATTGTTACACCCTAAATCTGACAGAAAAGTGGTTCAGTCTGTTTTTAAAATTTTCAGCTTTTATTAGAAAGGTTATTAACAGTAAAGAAAATTAGCATAACATTTTAATTATTTTTTAAAAACTACTAAAAATATTGTCCATTTTATGGTATTATTAATTATAGTACAGGTATATAGTAGCCACCCCTTTTTAACCCCCTTATATTCTTTAAAATCTAGCATTAACTTTTTAATGAGTAGATGTTTACAGCTACATCAGGAACCACCATCAAATTGATGTTTGAGAACAAAAACATTGCAAGTTACAGAATAAGTGATACTTATATAATAGAAAGGAATCAATCGAACAGGCTATCATTGCACAGATAAGACAATGTGTGAACATTGTGAAGTAGCTCTGTCCAGAGTGAAATCTTTTAAACATAGAATATTCTCAAAAATGGATGGAAATAGGTTTTCTATTAAGAATATTATAATACAAATATTTAACACGTTCTGGCTAGTATAAATTTAATGTTATAAAATATGATAAAATTAATGAATATAAAAATAACAAAATTCAATAAGTGTAATAAATATAAAAATTAACAAAAATTCAATAAATATAAAGATGAATGATGATGAATGATAATCGTGCATGTGTAATTAAGTGTCTAAACACTTTGTTACTCATGTAAAATATGCTGTGTGTTAGATAATTTCCACATTCTTATAGTTTATGAAGGTATTCTTGAGTCTGTCTGTAAATTTAAACAATCTCCATATATCTGACAAGTGCAGGGCTATCCCCTCAGATGTCAGGACTTTACCTTGATTGGTTATTTACCTTGTCTTTATCATATCTGATAAGTTGATATAAAGTGAGATTCCTTTTGAATATGACATCTCTTATTGGCTGTGCTGTTCTATATACTTTACATAGGGTTATTATATCCTTGTTCTGGTGGTTTTACAGTGTTGAGATGTTCATCCAGAAGTGGCACGTTTAGAAATATGGGGTATCTGAGCCCACAATAGGTATTCCATATTTCTAAATGTGTCACTATAATGTACTATAATGAAAAACTAACAGTACTACTTTTGCATTGAATGATTTTATTTTATAATTTTAATCCTTCAATAGTTGTATTTTTACAATTTTGAAATATCAGAATTATGAAAACAAAATCATTGTGTATGATACTGATACAATAAAACATAATTTTTACTATACAGGTTGAATTAAGTTCTTGAATAGTATCTAGGTTGTTAGAGCAGTTAGTGTAAGTTCTGACAAGTACTCTGTAAGTGGAGATTTGTACAGTGGGTGATCGGTTAACGAACAGTTCGGATAGCGAACAAATCGGATAACGAATATTTTTGCAAAAGATTTTTATGATCGGACAACGAACACATGTTCGGATAACGAACACTTTACTGAATAAACATAAAAAGAAGCGACCAAAAATAACGAATACCAATTGATTTTCCCTCGTCTTCAGGTAACAATTCGAAACCTTCCGGAGCGTGGGAGACGTAAGATCGACTCTCAACTCGATACCGATCGGATAGTATTCCTCCAAATTTTGAAACTCACTGTTGTAATTCCGGCTTTTTGTTTACCTTTCTGACAAATAATTTTTGTAGTCTTCGCGAGACTGTCGGACAGGTACTTGTTAAATTTTGCTTCGGGGTTTATTTATGAAAGGTGAAAGGATATTCGTTAACGTTTTAATACCAAATTTCGAATTTCATTTGGGCCTTGTATTTAAATAATTTTTTGTGGCCTAGTTGATTTCTGTTCTCTGAATTTTTGTAAGTGCTTTTCTGAACTTTTTATTTAAAAAAGAAACTGATAATATTTTGGAGCCTAAAAAGAGGAGTGTCAAGAACTGTGCTCACTGTAGAAACTAAGTAAGAGATAATAGCCAAGGTAGAAAGTGAGCACAAGGTGTCTGATATTGCTAGGCAGTATGGCTTGAACAGGTCTATAGTAGGCTCAATCTTAGCTATTGTGAAAGTAGCCAAGGTTACGGAGTAAGTAGTACTCGAGTAACACTTACAGGCACTAGTCGGTAAGACCAGCTCTCAGTCGTCCAAAGAACGGCCTTTCCCCGTCGTAGGGAACGAGTGTGGAGGGCTTTACGGTTATATTATAATTTAAAGCGGAAGTTGGTGAAGGCGAATTCCCCTTCTTCCTTCGTCAGGTTCCCGACACCAGTTTGTCAATTTATAGAGGCGCGGACAAACACGCGATAACGATCTGATTCGGAATGAATTGAGGAGACATTCTTATATAATAAACATAAGTAAAATTTAATAAATCCAAACAACGAATACAGAAAATCAATAACAACGATTATATGACAAGTTAAAGGTTACGACTAAATCTATGCTAATGCGCGATCGAGAGAGAGCTCACAAAATGATTCTAAACATACGACCTGTTAGTTGTCGTCTTCGTTTCTGTAGATATAGGACACCTTGTAGATAGGGTTCATATTCCTTTCGTATGGGAGATTAATTCGTGCACAAAATATAAAGATATCACTTCTTCTAAGTGTAGACTCGGGACTTTGTCTATCGGGCTCCGTTATGGGCGTTGGCCATCAGGAGGAAACGTATGTGGAGTCTGGACACTTTCAAATCGGTCGGAGGACTCCCCGAATTATGACTAATTTCTCCTTTTATTTCCAAACTTCGTCCAATCATCGTA
>NW_019384669.1:480808-500669 GCF_000671375.1 Centruroides sculpturatus | reverse complement strand
TCTGAGAAATAAAGAGCATTTTAGAGCTCATAATGGAACCTGAAATTGATCTGACGACAGAAAAACTCCAAGAACTCTCAAATGAAGAATACCGAGAAACTCAGCGAAATGTGTTATCTTTTGGAAAAGAGGAAGACGAAAGAGGACCAATGTCGACATCTGCTACTAAAGATCTTTTGAAGGAGTGGGAGGATGTTATATCATCCAAGTGGCAACCAAAGCAGAATAAGGTTCATTGGGTTGGGGATCTCTACAATTACAATACTATTAATTACTTCCGAAAAATCCTGAAGAAAAGAGAAAAGCAATCGACATTGGACAGATTGTTTAACCCCCACAAACGGATAAAACATGACTAATAAAAATGCAAGACAGCATATGTATGTATTTTTACTATTACATGTAAATAAATGGAGTAAAAAAAGTATATATTTTTTTTATTTTTTGGAGTCTTCGGAATGAATTAATCAAATTCCCATACAAACCTATGGTAAATCGATAATCGGTTAACGAGCAATTCGGATAACGAAGAAAGTCTTGGAACGGATTATGTTCGTTAACCGATCACCCACTGTATTTGAAAAGACATATAGACACAAATGGGATGTGTAAAGGATAGAAGATTAGTTTCATAAAGATCTTTGTGATTATCTTTCCTTCTTTTAACTGTAATAAGATATCTAGAAATATTCATCTTTACAACTTTCTTGTTTGAGTTGTAATGAAAGATACAGAGATTGGAGTTGGCTAGGTTAAGAAAACAGTGAACATCTGTCTTTGATTTCCAGACAATTTAGTATGTCATCTATATGTGTACATATATCTGATTTCAATGGTGAATTTCATTATTGTAATGAGGTAGAAAACGACTTTTCTAGCCTCGAATGACTGACTCACACAGGCTAGCGAATAAGCCCTCCTCTGTTGGTACTCTTCTGTTTCACACATAAGTTATATCCTCAAGCTGGAGGGAGGAGGAATAGCAGACCAAGTGTGCAATTTATTATTTTTATATTCATTAATTTTATCATATTTTGTTATTTTGAATTTAACTTATTCATGTTACTTTGCATTTCTACTTCCATAACTTGCAAAATTTGTTTTTGTTTTTGAACATCTATATTCAAATTTGATGAGAGCTAGTAATATAGCTAGAGATGTTTGATCATTAAAAAAATAAATGCTAGACTGTAAGGTTTATATATTTATTATTTCATTCAGTATGTCTGTTTTGTCATTTTTACATTATTATAAGAATATTAAATAACCATATAGTAAACTGAAATATCTTATTTCTGTTAAGATTTTTGTAGTAATGGAGAAATTGAAAGGAGATATGTTAGATATGATTCTTACGAGTGAGAAAAGGCGCCTTTCGGAAAGAATTACAAAGTTCCTCGTATACCAGGTGTGTTTTATCGGTTTGTTACATTTTATAACTATTTAATACAGTTTTAAGCACTGTATCGCTTTAAATTTATATGTTGTTATAATATTACTTAAATATTTTAGATTTTAATTGCTTTAAAACATCTTCATTCTAAGAATATTGTTCACTGTGACTTAAAACCAGAAAATGTGTTGCTGTCTTCTAATTCAGATTTTCCTCAAGTAAGTTAATTTGTTGTTTATTATATTTTAATAACAAACATGCTTATTAAAGAAATAAAACGTAAATCCATTTCATACTGCTTTTCTCGGAATGAAAAGTTTTTAGAAAACCAAAATACCATACTTTCAAGCTCAATACCTATCATCAGTCAACAGGATCTTTTTTCTCTTGCTAACCTCCTGATGAATTGTTGGATAATTCAAGTATAAAGTAAAAATTTTGTAGGTTTGTAGGTTTTCACCCCAAGAAAAGCAATATAAATTGGAGTTAATAATAAAATATAATTTAATTACATTTTAATGAAATGCATGTTTCTATAAAATGTATCTGAATATTTAGAGATTTGCAAAATTAATTTAAAAAAATATTTTATAGGTAAAACTGTGTGATTTTGGATTTGCACGAATTATTGGTGAAAAATCCTTCAGAAGATCTATTGTTGGAACACCAGCATATTTAGGTAAACATTTGAATATACAGTATTTAAAATACAGTAGAGCGTCGTTTATCCGAATCAATTGGAGACTGGGGTTGTTCGAATAACTTATTTTTCAGATAATTGATTATGTACGAAAAAATATATTAACCTATCCCATGTCGAAATTTTTCTCCGTTGCATGTCACTTCGCATTAAATTTTCGTTGATGTTAAACCTAACATAAACTTTTTAAAATAATAATCGTGGCTATTGTATCATTAAAAATTATTTCTTTATTTTTTACACAAAATAAAAATATAAAAACAAAAAAAATTATACTTTAGAAGTTATCTAGTATCAAAAACGTTTGATTCAGCACGACATACAGTCCTCAGAAAAACACTACACAAAAGTGCCAGTGCTGCCAGCTAAAACACACACACCAACAAAAAAAATATTGGAGTAGCCCAAGATATAGCCAAAGATTGCAGTGCCACAGCACTAGCAAAAATTTAAATTTGCCGACTGGAATTCTTTCAGATAACTGACATTTCAGATAACTGACTTTCAGATAAACGATGCTCTACTGTACATTATAATACAATACAATTTATATTGTTACATACAACATTATTTTATACATTATTATGTGTATTTTATAACTACTAGAAATTTCTCTGTCAAGCATGATGGAATATTTTTTATGAAAAAGTAGAGATTTCAAGAAATTGAAGAATGGTTGCTAATATTGCTACAAATGAAGTACTACTATCAGAAGTTTATACTATCTGTTGTAACATAAAGAGCAACAAAACACAATTTCACCTGGAATGGACAGAAATAGTAGAAGTTATAGAGAATTCATTTACATACACATAAAGAAATGAGACTTTATATTAAAAAAAATATTAAAATCTTTCTTTTTTGTAAAATTTCTTTATACACTACATTCTGAGTAAACACTATTGTCTTTTAAAAGGTTTCCCTGCTGTCTTCCTTTAGTAATAGACATTCAATAATGTTTTTGTTTCTTGAACAGGATAAAGCAACATAGATTTGACCAATTTTACTCTTACGCTTTCCCCTAGACATTTTTACTTTATTTTTTGACAAAATAATGAGTCTCTTTAATTCCACATTGATAAAACAAAGATGAATTGTATGTATGTTAGTTAAATGAGCAATAACATTTTCTAAATAATGGGTTTGTTAGATCACTTTCGATTGGATAATAGAACATCACATGGTCACTATGGGAAGATTTTTTTTTTTTAATTTTGTTATAGAAGTGATATGATGCAGTTAACTTTTTTTAACGTTTAAATTTTAAATTTAATGAAGTAAGTTTGAAATACACCATTTGCCAAAATATTTAAGAATGCAACTTAAGAGAAATTCCATCGTCAAGCACATACTAAATGAGGTCACAGACATCACTGCAATGTAAGTGCAATCACCGATCTGAAATCAATAAAACATTTATAGCTAATACTTCCATAAAATAAGTAGCCTACACTTTCCATCAGAACATAAAACAAATAAAATCAAAATTTCATCTAGTTTTGCAATAGAACCAAACTTCATAAAGTTTGGTTCTATTGCAAAACAAATCCTCCAGACAAAACTCTAGTATAAGATCTGCGAGAGGGGCAGATCTGACCTTTGTGTAAACTAAAGAAAATAACAATTGTTTGAAATATGGTATGTACAGTACATATAAATGATCAACAACAATGTAAAAGTTAATGGATTATTTAATAAAACAAATGATGCTATTGTAATAATAAACAATAAAAGGTTATTAATTACACAATGGCTATTAATGAATTTATTAATATATTAATATCCAAATTATAAAATTATCATATTAATTATATTAAAATTAATACATGAAGATTATAAAATAGTCATAATTAAGATATAACAAAAATAAATTGTATCCATCAAGCAATATTCCAATCACTCTATAGTTTATCCTTCACTTAGCAGTGCTAAAACATCTTATCATCTCCAATCCAACTAGACAGATTAAGTGAACTAGATCATTGGATGGATGATTGCAGTTTACATCATAAAAACGAGACATGGGATGAAATCTGCAGGAGCTGGTTCTGTCTTACAGGACATCTGTGCATGATAGCTCTGGCTACACCCAAGTGAAACTCCACCTATGTAGAAAGATTGTTCTTTTTTGGGATTGCTTTACTTTAACAGCACTTGCCATCAAAGATAAGTTAACAGCATTATGGCAGATAACGAAGAATGCTCAGACAAAAGTCAAGGGCCCAGAAGCAGTAGCAATAGGCATACAACACTAATATGTATTTTTCTATCAACTGTTATTTTCTTTGGTTTGTCTGGAGAAGTCAAATCTGTTCTCTCAGACCCTGTAGAAGAATTCGGTCTTGGAGATTGGCTTTGCTATAGAACCAAACTTTACAACTTTTGAAGAAGTAGGAAAATATTAGTTTCCATTACAACAATAGGAAATTTAAATAAAATATGTGATACTGTGGCAGCCATGAAAATTGCATCACCTATAAAATCCTGTAAAAATGCATTTATTTTTTTAAGGTATAATTTTCTGCAGATTTACAAGAAACTGTAAAAGATTGCATTTTCCATAACATCATAAACAAGGGTATGCTTTTTATTTGTTGATACAGTTACCATGACTGCCACTCTACTACAAAAGAACTTACAGTTAATATTCTGTAAAGTGTCTTGTTCTTTTATCAAGCAAAGCAGCTATCTTTTCATACAAAGTAAAACACATGGTAAACAAGTAGTAATTATTTTTTGTTTAATAAAAAATTATTGAATTATTTTTATGAAATTTTTTTCATTTTAGCACCAGAAGTTATACTGAATAAGGGATATAATCGCTCATTGGATATGTGGTCTGTTGGAGTAATTATTTATGTTAGGTAAATACAGGTATATTTATTAACTTTTTCAATTTTACTTACATTTAAAATTATATAAAAATTTAAAATTATACTTCTTTGTAGCCTTAGTGGGACTTTCCCATTTAACGAAGACGAAGATATCAATGATCAGATTCAAAACGCAGAATTTATGTTCCCTCCAGATCCTTGGAAAACTATTTCCTCTGAGGGTATGTATCGCTATTTTAAAAAAATAATGTAATATAATCAAAGCTGATTTGTTTTTTTAAATAAAAATAGTCATTATATATTTTAGCAATTCATCTGATCAGTGGTCTTCTTCAGTTAAATGCCAGGAAGAGGTATACCGTTGATAAAACTTTGGCTCACACTTGGTTACAGGTAAAATAGTAATTGCTTTTATTAAATATTTTAATTATTTTATACTTAATAAATAAATTTGTTATTAAACAAAGAAAATTGTATTTGTAAAAAAATGTGTAAATGTGTTCCTTGGAAATGTATAGTTTTCTGATATTTTTTATGCTGAATAATTATTTTAATAACAGTTAATGCAAGAGTGTAACAGTTAATAATTGTTTATATTGTATGATGGATGAATAGAGATAGTCTAATAATATTTTAGACAGAAATGCACAGGTTGTTGTCCTCATAATTAATTCTTTTCAATACTTTATTGTTTAACATAAAATTTTTAAGTTAAATATTAAAATATTAAGAATTTTTCTTTATTATTTTTTCTCCCGAGATCAATAAGAGAAATTTTTGTGTCCTGTCCATCACAAATTCAGCCAAGCCAAATGGTGATGGATAGGGCCTGCTGTATCTAGATTAATCATGAAAATTTTTGAAAGTCCAACTTATACGCAAACTGGAGTCTCTCAGAACATCAAAGATGCTATGAGAGACTTAGGGCAAGCTGCTTTGGTCCATTTGTCCAATGTTAGATTTTGATGACATTAAGAAAGTTACACTTATTTGTCAGATAGAAAAAGATTTGTAGTAATAATTGTGTTTAAATGGCTAAATTTAGTTTTTAATTATTCCATTTTTAAATGTTTAGTACTTTTATCCTAATTTCTCTATCGATGAATATATTTATTTTATATAAGTTAATGTTTTGTCATTAAAACATAGCATTTCTAATGATATATATTTCTATATATTTTAAATGTTATCACTAGGATTATCAAACCTGGTGTGATCTAAAAGAATTGGAATCAGAAGTAGGACAGAGATATTTAACTCATAAGTCCGACGATGCACGTTGGGAAGCGTACCGATGCCAACATAATCTCCCTCCTGCTCCAGCATCACCTTATCCATTGGAGACAGATGAAGACAATATGGAGGAAAGCGATTCTAGTCCATCTGCAGACACGACTGTGGATTCTATAGGAAAGTCAAAAAATACAAATATGTAAAGAAGTTATCTAATAATGTTTCAATTATAGTTTATATCAGCAAATTGCATAAAAAAAGGATACAATTCATTTTACGTTTATCAGTTTTTAGAGTAAAACAATAAATAATTCGCATTAGACTTAATCAGATTATTAAAATGATTAATGTTAAATAATATATACCAAATTGGTATATTTTTTCTTATAGATAACTTATGAGAAAGTTTTTAATATTGGACTTTGAAATATTAAAAAGGAATTTCAGAAGTTATATAGCATTTAGAATATCTATCATCATTAAATGGTTAAAACTTATTTAGAACATTTGTGTAATTGTATAAAATTAATGAAAAAAAATTTATACATGTAATGACTAATGCAACAGTTTTTTATGGTATATATTGAATATATTTATAACAAGTTAACAAATTTTATTACTTTACATGTTCTGCATGGCTGATAAAACAAATATTGCGAGTCAAAGCATAGTTCATGGACTTGAAAGGTTCTTGCAAGATTAGCATCTGTTTGAATTTCATATCTGAAAGCACTACTTTTCAAATGAAAAGTTTATTTGCAGGAAGTAAACTTTGGGATGCTGGGAGTCGAGGTTATCCTTCAACTCTGTAGTAAATAAATGTTCAAGATTTAAATTTTACTCACAATGCATAGTAGGGCAGTAAGGAGCATATTGATTTGCAGCAGAACGGCATAAGAGTATCTAATGCCCTAGACAAAGAAAATTTAGGCACCCCTATATATTATTTGTAAATATATATTATCATACTAACACAATCACACATGTATTCCTATATGTGTAGATACAGTTGACCTCCCCTATAACACGGTAGATACGTTCTGGTTTTTATGAATTCATTTTCTACGAGTCCAGCCAATCACAGCCCGGCACGTATGCAGTTTACAGACTATGGCTGTTTGAAAGGTTTCTTTCATAAAATTAATCGATTCTAGACTAATTCGACTCAACATTTCCAAAATACGTATAAGTTTTTGGGAATAATCCATATAAACTATGCTATAAACAAAAAATCGTAGGATTACTTACCGAGCGTGCACTGTTCGACTACGGGGAACCAAGCTTAAGCAATGGCTTAAGCTTGTTTTCGTCATAGAGCTTGTCATTGAATGGCGCTCGTGTGCTTCCTGATAAATTATTTTTTTTGCAAAAAATTAACTGAACATTGGAGACATCATTAATATAAATATAATTTTTATGGGCGTTAAATAATAAATGGTTTTTAGTAGGTCCGCTGCTCGTTTAAACTCAAAAGTTTGTACAATATCCACTATTGGTCTAGATTTGACCAATCCTGTCGCGATACGAGTCGGCGATGACATTTTACCGAATTATAGGAGTTTTTTAGTATGTTTGTACGAATACTGTCGCAATTTTTTCACCATGATATAGGAATCCGAACTATAGGAACCCGTGTTATAGGGGGGTTGACTGTATTTATAAAAATAATATTATGAACATTTTAAAAATTTTTATTAATTAACACTTATTAGTAATCCATCTTCACTTTGTGTATGAGTAAGGCTGGTGCCTCCATATCTTGACACTCCTAGGTGATTGCCTGGGTTCACCTAATGGTCAAACCAGCCCCGACTCACAGCATCTCCAAACATGCTACAGTAAACCTGTTAATTCAATTTTACAAAGTCTATATCAAAAAGTAAACTTTTTGATTGATCACCCTGTTAAATATACTGCACCACCCTAACTTTTTAATATTTTTCACTAACTAACAGTTATTATATTGACAGATCCAGCCAAAATATTTATCCATCCATGATCTATGCTTTAAATATGTATGGAATACTAGGTAAGAACAGGATACATTTAAAACAAAAGTTTAAAAATTCTTACAAAATAAAATGAAATATTGTAAAAGTTAATTGAGATAAAACAAAAAATATCAAATATATAATTTAAGATACTGCCAAGAAAATTGATCTTGTATTATATTTAATAACTCTTTGGATTAATATTTTTGTTTTATCTTAGTTAAAATTACAAAACATATGTACATAATTTAAATAATGTAAAAATTTTTTACATCTAAATATAGATATAACATACCATATCAATATACATCATATATTCATATATATTACTGTATATTAGAAAGAAAATAAAAATTTACATATATATATATAATTTTATATTAATCAGTACTTCATTTTTAAAGTTATTTAATATGTTGGTAATTAATATTTCATTAAAAATTATATTAGTCTTGTATATCACAAGGTATTCTATTTAAATATCTTCTAAGAGTAATCATTTAATGTGTTATTTACCATTATATGGAAATTTAAATGGTCTAACACAATACATCATCCAAAAGTTAAAAGTGATGGATTTGATTGTTATTGTACGATATAAAATTTATATGATTGTTAGTAGTTGAGATTTAGAAGTTATATATGAGGTGGCATGGTAGATGATACAATACATGATTAACTTCATAAGTGCAGTATGCATTCTTATGTACATGGATGAACAAAATATTTCAGTATCCTCTCTTAATGAGAAAAAACTTATCGGAGTTGGAACGGCCGTAATATATTTGGCCGTGATAATTCGTCTTATAAAAACCAAGCAAGTGCCATTTTTATATAAGAATGCATATCATTGGATACTGTGCTTAATGTGTATTTGAACAGATTTACCTTTATTGTAAAACATATATCCTTTTTAATAACTTTCCTAATTCTAAGGAGAAAAAATGGTTTTCATACTTATAAACTCTAGTTCTTTGTTGTTGTGTTTTCCAATTAAACAAATTTTAAATAAACGCAGTTATTATGCAATTAATAATTGATAAATGGTTTTATAAATCATCATAATGCTGTTCTTTATTTCAGTGTTGCATATTGTTGCAGAATACGGTATCTCTCGATTTATGATGCAATTCCCTTCTACTCTTTCGGTTGTAAGTCTAATTTCATATAAAAATATTAAAGGCATATAAATATGTAATAAAAATTAACAAACATAAATGTTCTAAATGTTGATTGACTTTATTTCTTTTAAAGTTTCATATTCAGGGCCTGATTTGCATGCCTCTAAACAAATTGCAGCTTGGGGTCTTGTATTATGATTCTATAGCTTAGGGTTGCCTGTTACGTGTATCATTATTTGGCAGGATGGAAAGGTCTGTTACATGTTATAGCCTAACGTCCCAACAAGTTTAAATCCAGCCCTGTTTTTATACAAATGTTTTCATTTTTTTTTTAATATGTTAATCTTTGGGTTGGTGTAATATGATGAGAGTCCCGCAAGTACTTCTATTCTAGCTAACTTCTTGATAGACACACAATTTTTAGCATTGATATCTTATCGGGATATAGGCACATAAAGTAAAATAACTAGAAAAGATAATAGACATCATTTTCACCATCCCACGTTATCAACTAAAAAACATTTTGGTTTATCATTGAGGAAGTAGCATGCAAGGATATTGGCCAATTTGAATTATTCTCATGCAATCTCACTATCTTAATTTTCTAAATTTATACTTTCAATCATAAATTCGAGTGGTAAGTGGAGCTAATCACGAGTTGAGGGATACCCGTATAGTGAAATAAATACATTTAGTTATTGGTTAGATGTTAATATTGATTTATCATTGGTAAGATAACATTAGATTCAGTTTGTTTATATTGATGTTATTTCTGCACATAATTTAAAGACTATATTGATTTTTAAAATGTATATACATGTAAATCTATATATTTTTAAAATTTATTTTTTAATATTTTATGTAATAATTATAAAGTCATTTAAAAGTGAAATCTATGATTATCTTATTCTTGTAGAGGATAAGAATTTGTTTTATTGGTGCCATATATTTATTTATTAAGCAAAATGGACATTGCTGTGATATTAATAACTCAATTATAATTATATATATATATTATTTTTGATGTTGTAGATTATTAAAAAAGAATTTTAATTTTATTAAGAGACAAAAGAAAAACTGCCGTTATTATAAAATACATCAAAAATAATAAGAATAGCCAAAATCCAACCACTGATAATTGATTTATAAATAATATAGTTACCGAATTTAAATAATTGCTATTCAAAAAAATATATTTATTATTAATTATAAATAAAAGATGACCAAAGTGATTAAGGCATCAGCCTGCTGCTCCAAGTGGGACCAGATTTAAACCTAATCTAAACAAAATATGGCTCAGGGCCTTATGCTAAAAGACTGAAATTTAAGGCTTTGCATTTTAAAATTTATTGTTATTTAGTAGGGTTGGAAGAGCCTTTTATATGCTATAATTTATGACTATAGAAACTCTAAATCTGGCTCTTGCTCCGAGGTCAAATCTTAAAATTTTTATACTTAGTTTGATATAGATACGTTGGGACTAAGTCTGTATTCTGTCATTCGGCCAGTTATGGGCCTGGCCAAACAAATACAGTCAAAAAAAAAGACCCTCTTATTGCCTGTAGGGCAGAAGGAGTTTTAAAAAAATTATAAATAAAAACAGTTTTTAGAAAATGAATAAATTGAATTAAAAAATATTTCAAAAATTTCTATAGAATTGCAAAGTTTTATAATATTTTAGAGGATGTAATTTTAACTAATAAGTGGTTGGATTTTGCTTTATTTACTACGATTAAATGCAGAACTTGAAGAGAATTGCATTTGAAATATAAAATTCAAGAAAAAAAAAATTCTTCTTAGACAAAAATCCATTTTTATATAGATTAAACTGGTGCTTAAAATGAGCTATTATATAAAATATATATATTTTGTTTTCAGGAAAATTTCATATCAGCAATTTTCAAAATACCATTTTACCAGTAACTTATCTATCCACATGTAAGTACATTAAAAAAAATTAAAATACAAATTTTATACTATATCTATGGTAAGAATAATTTGAAAAGACTAAATGTTATTTATTAAAAAAATAAGTAATAATAATTGGCGGTCACTGCTCATTCCACATCACTTCTCGGCAATGGTACAGTTTTACTATATAAAATAAGTAAAGCAAAATGTAGTTTTGACATCTTCAATTCTATATAATAGAATAAAATTTTCTGAATAAAAAATTAAAGCTAATATAACTTAAATATTATAAATGTGCTGAGTGTAAATACCAGGAAGATCAAATGAACAGAAACTAACCAATTTGTGACACGGATAAAGCTGATAAAGGAAGCAAAATCTTGCTTCGACTGTGGCTTAAATTTACCTTCTATGCCGTCTAATCCCTGTATTTGGAAATTAGTTTGCATTTGTAAATCTAGACATATCAAAAGTAAGGGCAGAAGTAGATTTAAACTTTGTCTAGATGGGTGCATTTTTAAATTATTTGCGCCGTTCCATCCTATATCAGAAAGAAAAATTGTACAATATTAAAATAAATTTGTCGTCTTCGTCCAGATTCATTCTGCTTACCTTTCAAATTTTCTTGAAATTAATGAAAACACACTCAAATTATTTTGTGGCAAGCATCATAAAACACTTTGGAAAGTTCTGTAGCAAAGCCAGAAAGTATTTGTGCACATTTAATATGGTATAATAGAACATGATAGAACATATTTCAGACCATGTAGTGTTTATAAAGCAGTGCATGAGAAGTGAAGTTGGATTCTTAAGTGATGGTCCACTCAAAATTCTTGTAACACATTTTATGAATTTCACAAATATTGAACGATATTAAAAAGAAATACTAACATTGAGAATTAATTCAATGAAAATTTGTAACATTAGCACGTTTGTTATATCTTAAATGTGGTTTCATATGCTTTCAATCATATTGAGTTAAATAAAAGCAAATGATTTTTTGCTTATATTTTGTTAAATGTTTTCATATTCTATATACATATATGAATATATATATATATAGATAGATAGATCTTTTCACTTCATATTATTAAATCTTTATTGATATTTACATCTTTGTATAAGAATTTTCAATTGTGTCAATTGTAAATGTTACAATCCATTCCAAGGCAATAATTCCATGTTATAATTATAAAATAATATACAAAAAAAAACCGAAAAAGAAAAAAATATGCTTTTGTAAACTTTTATCCAGTCAAAAACCTAAAATTGACGTTGCATTTTTTCTTAACTATTAATATTTACGCTGAAGATGATGGTATTGTTGATTTATGTATATGTTTTTTATAGCTTTCTCATTCTCTGTAATCTCTACAAACATATATAAATATAAATATATATCCTTATAAATATAAAACTTTTTACAATTGTCATTGCCAAGTGATGGTGCTGTGAAGTTGCATTTTGTTACTAAATAATGAAAAGTGCATATCCTTGTTGTAGAGATGTATTTAATATCCTCTGAAATAAAAGATATATATTTAATGAAAAGTAATTTTTATTTTATTTTTTTATATTATAAATTAAAATTGATGTTGGATGACCAAAGTGGATGAGGCAACTGCATATCGCTCCAGAGGACATGATGTTAAATCCAAACAGGAATTTTTTGTGGACTGGGAAAGAATGGGCCCGACATCCCAGACAGATCTGTTTGGGATACGTCAGGTCCGTCTTTCATCACCCAGTTGGCCCCATTGTGGGTGGGGCTTGTCTAACCCATGATGAGTATGTAAAAACAAGCCCTCTTAGTAGCGGCAAATGTTTAATAACAGGTTTAATAATGGGTACAATAAAGGGGAAATAATGGGAAAAATGTTTGAAGTCAACACTGTATATGGGAGTCAATCTAATTCAAATTTACCTGGATCCTATGAAGCTATAACGTGCCACTGCCTTTGTGTCTACAGGATGGAAAAAGCCAAAAAAGAAAAAAAATGAAGGAAATTTAAGGAAGAAATTAATTTTCCAAATTTGCTAGAGATCATTTTTATTATCTAAAATTATAAAATTTATGTAAAAGTTTGCCAGTTTTAATAAATTTATTTAACAATAGAATAGGAATTTTTGTTCAATTTTATTAAATGTGAATTATAATGTTTAATTTCCAGCAATTTATGAGAAAACAATTTTGACAGCTTTAAGCAATCATTGTTGGCTAATATGAAGAAATGTTCACATTTCAGAGTTCTAGAACATCTTCATAGGTGAGTTTCTCATATTTTAAAAACTGAAAAGTGAGAGATAAAGGAAGGTCACAAAATGTAAGGTTATTTATTTAATTTAATCTCATTACAGCAGATATATTTTGTGTATGAAATATGATTAAATCTACATTATCATGCCTGTTGTTGGCAGAAAGTGTAAATAAATGACAGCAGGATGGCTGAACGGTCGGGGAGACCATTGGAAACCATGGCAACCTACTGCTCTTTGGGATCCGGATGGATAAAAAAAAATCCCATGAATTTTTTAGGAGGAGGCCCTTCAGGATATTTCTGGGCCTCATCTCATTATCTCTGCCTGCTCCATTGTGAGTCTGGATGAATCCACAATGGATTCAAAAAAAGGTTCTTTTAGCACTCAGAGGGCATTGGTATTTCCCAATTGTTTATTGTTTAGTTAAGTTATGGCAATGCACATTTGGGCAATCTGCCTAGGGGAAATGCCTTCCGGGAGGTCTTTTTTATTGTAACTGGCCCCTATTTAGGCGTTACAGATGTGGATAAAACCCAGAAAACTCCACATGGCCAGGCATGAATCCATGACCGAACTCCCAGTGTTCAGGGAATGGAACCGTTCGGCCACTAGTGGGCCAATTATTAGGGGATAAAAACATATAATGAATGCTGGGAAAGTTCATCAACAATGTTGCCAACTTTTTAAATATAGGAAAGGACAGTTAAGGTAATAAATGTGTGTAAAATAGTTCAGCAATAAATTGGAAAATTGAATTTATATACAGGAAGTCACCTGCAAAACTGCCCTTTTGCTTTTATCAGCACCATATTAATCATTACAAGAAAACATCCAGTTTTGTATTAATATCTCTTTTAATGGACAGATCAAAAGTGAATATCCTCTCTTGACATTATTTGGAGGTAGTTCTTCATCAATTTTAACTTTAAAAATGATTGTTCTGCAGATGCAACAGCTAAGGGCATAATTATATTTTCAATAATTATCAATTTGATGATTTGAATAATAAAATATTGTATACTACCAAATCTGCCAGGCCCTAGGCTCCTGTATGTACAGTAAGTCTGCCTCTGAATAACTACAATACTCAACATTAGACTATTTATAAACTCATAAGCATAATGGAAAATACTAATATAATACTAATTGTTAGTCATTCGAATAAACTATCAATTAAAAAAATATTAGCAGAACTTTTAAAGCTCTGCTCTTCTATTTGGAGAGTCGGTTGGGGATCTTCCAAAAAGAATGCTATTATTTTAAATTATTGTAATTTAAACGATTTAATATACAATATTTCAAACCAGAAAAACTCCAAGTTTTATAACGGGTATAGACCCGTTCCTTACAATCCCCCAATTTGTCACACTGTCATCCATCTGGCCAATCGTTGCAACGTATCCGTTGTTACTCCTTCCAAAGCAATTATAATTCGATTCTGCAGCTTCTGCGAATTCCTGGACAATGGTGGCACATAGTGTCTTTCATACAGTCCCCCCACAAAGAAATTGCAGTGTGTCAGGTCCGCACAATTGATTGGCCAACGGAGCAATGGATTGTCATTGTGCCCATGGCATCCGAGGCATAATGACAATCCGTTCTATCCGAACGATTCAAAACTTTGCCAACCTCCATATCAAAATGAGGAGGCGCTCCCTCTAGCCGGAAGATGTAATCATCAGAATCTTGATCCAGTTGAGGAAACAACCAGTTTTTTCGGCATTTCCTCGTGCGAGAAGCCAGAAACTGCTGTTTATGCAAAGAATGGCACAGAAGACATTTAGTATGTGATTAAGCGATATGCCCTATATTCGCACGTTAAGACGATTTGCTTTAAGTATCGATAAAAGGTAACCTCATCGGAAAAAATGAGACACATGAAAAGGTGCCATCTTCATTCCATTCTTCGTAGAGGATTTTTCTGTTTTGAAACGTATTAAATCGCTTTCAGGTAATAATAAGCATAATTACAGTAATTTAAAATAGCAGCATACTGTTTTTGGAGACCCCCGACATCGAAGA
Organism: Centruroides sculpturatus; assembly: GCF_000671375.1. Taxonomy (NCBI): domain Eukaryota; kingdom Metazoa; phylum Arthropoda; class Arachnida; order Scorpiones; family Buthidae; genus Centruroides; species Centruroides sculpturatus. Next base: position 485,205 of record NW_019384669.1, on the reverse strand, counting down.
TTATAACGTGTATATACTTAACTAATGTTTCATGGTATTTTGAATACTTTTTTTGTTTAGTTTGTCTAAAAGTTACTACAGCGTTGGTGGAAAACCCCTAAACAGACGTGAAATTCCCCATAAAAACTGAAACAAGTTCCTCTTAAATAGTTTTATTTCAGGTGCAATGCGTATCTAAAAGTAAGTATTCGTCTTCTGACAATTCAGAGAAACAAATTTTCACTTTAGGGCGCAGGAGAGTTGGTACAGTCGTGTAATGAAGCAACCTGCTCCGGAACTTGCCGCGAGGTTCTCGTGCCAGAACAGTCAAGAGTCGTGTGACTTTTGGAAGTTTCTATTCGTTGCTGAAACTTCACTAACCAATATGGGGAAGAATTTATATTTCCGCCCTAAATTTAGGGTTAAGTCCGATTCCTCTCGAGATATGACAAATGACCTCTATCTCCCCAGCCTCTCGACCTTTAACCACCAAAATTTAATACAGGAATACCTCGATTATCGCAATTCTCGATTTATTACGTTTATAATTTAATATCAAAATTCCAATTAGTTTGAGTTGCCTCTCTCAAGGTAGCGCTTTGTTTTTATCGGACTGTGCATACTCACTACTCACCAGTGCAGTAACTTTCTGCCGCCTTTGCCTGAAGTACAGTACATGTAGATATTTATCTCTCTTCTTATTTATCCCTACAATGAATAAAGATTAAAGAATAATATTGTTTTTCTAAATGAAATATATGCCAACACATACGCTCGTACGAGAATTGCAAAAAAAACTCGGAGAGTAAAATTGACGCTATTCCAATACTTCCTTTGTTATCTATACTATTATAAAGAGGTAATGTATGTATGTATGTATGTAAGTTTCTTTGCAGCAGGTAATCTCCGAAACTACTCATCCGATTTCAAAAATTCTTTCACCAATATTTAGAATGGAACCTCAGGGTGGACATAGGCTGTATATTATTCCGTTAAACATTCATATAAATTAAATTATATCATCTATGGTTAAGGCTTTTTTGTCCAACAGATGGCGCTACGAGTACAACGCCCTAAGTTTGGTTTTCTGTGAGGCATTATGCTTTTCTGTGAAAATGAACTAAAGCGGATCATCGTCTATCTATCTATATAAATAAAAATGTAATGTTCGTTTGTTCCTACCGATTCCTTTGAAATTTTGACACAATGCTGCATTCGAATATGCTCGTGTTTTTATACAATATACGTGTCGAAATTCCCCCCACTGAAGGGAGATGGTTAGGATTAAGGCTTAAGGTAAAGAACTCTGCTTCTATTTATACTATTTTAGATGCGGGTTTTTGCGTTTTTGATTGCGTTTTAATAGGGTACGTCAACAGAATGTACACTAAGAAGGAATTTTTCGATATTTCCCCGCGGGGGAGAGGGACAGAATTAAGGCTTACCGTGAAGAACTTGGCTTCTATTATATTATTTTAGATGCGTGTTTGATTGCGTTTTAATAGGGTACGTCAAGAGAATGTACACTAAGAAGAAATTTTTCGAAAAATTCCCCCCCTCCCCACGGGGGAAGTGTTATACATTTATAGTAGATACATTTTGAGCCACAACAATGCATGGCGGGGTCTGCTAGTACAGTATATACATAGCAACAGGGAAAGTAAAAAGCCAACGAGCTAGAATATACTACATGGAGTGTCTGCATCGACGCCATGTTTAAAGAAATTTGAATACACGTCCGCCATTTTCTTTTTAGTCAAGGAGATGTGCCATTTGTGTTGTGTAACGATAACGAGTGAGAATATTCCAAGCCGTTGTGTAAAAGTGTGCAAAGGAAAGGAAGAGTTTTAATCCTTGACTGAGATGATCGAGTCAAAATGACCTTACTTAGTCTTTTTTTTTTTTTATTTTGAAAGTAAATAACACGACATTTCTTACGTTAATCCTTTATTTAAACGTTTCTGAACAAGACAAAATATCCTGTAGCGACAAGTTAAATGCATTTTTAAATATTCTTAATTTTATTTTCCCTGCTGTTATGTATACATAACAAGAGAAGCATTGAAATCGTGTCAAATTTAACACACAGTTTTTTGCAAATTCCTTTTTTTGAACCTCCTGAAACACCCCAAAAATCGGAATAAGAAACGAAATTTGGCGTGGTAGCTTGTCTGTAAGGAGCATTGATGCTATTAAATTTTAGGTGGTTAAAGGGGTGAGGAGATAGAGGGGTATCATGTGTCACGTCTCGAGAGAGGTCGGACTTAATGTGTAATAACACACAAAAAAATTCCACGTTCAATAATTTTATCGTTTCTCAACAGATGGAAGCACCAGTACGGCTCGCCGTCTACTTCAAGCAATTAATTAATATAATTATCGATTTTTCCAGCTTAATGAAATTTTAATGAGAACGTTTATNCCTGGATCCTATGAAGCTATAACGTGCCACTGCCTTTGTGTCTACAGGATGGAAAAAGCCAAAAAAGAAAAAAAATGAAGGAAATTTAAGGAAGAAATTAATTTTCCAAATTTGCTAGAGATCATTTTTATTATCTAAAATTATAAAATTTATGTAAAAGGCATCAGCCTGCTGCTCCAAGTGGGACCAGATTTAAACCTAATCTAAACAAAATATGGCTCAGGGCCTTATGCTAAAAGACTGAAATTTAAGGCTTTGCATTTTAAAATTTATTGTTATTTAGTAGGGTTGGAAGAGCCTTTTATATGCTATAATTTATGACTATAGAAACTCTAAATCTGGCTCTTGCTCCGAGGTCAAATCTTAAAATTTTTATACTTAGTTTGATATAGATACGTTGGGACTAAGTCTGTATTCTGTCATTCGGCCAGTTATGGGCCTGGCCAAACAAATACAGTCAAAAAAAAAGACCCTCTTATTGCCTGTAGGGCAGAAGGAGTTTTAAAAAAATTATAAATAAAAAATTTAAATATTAATTTTTCTTAGCAGTTATTAATATAAATACTATTACTATCAGTTTTCGGTATTATAAACTTGATATCTCTCATCGGATGTTTAAAGATGGCATTTGTAGATGTCAATGTAAAGTATTAGAGGAAACACATCTGTGCTAAAATGTACTAAGTCAACTCTAAAAGAACCTGTTTTACTACCGGATATAAGAATGTAACGATATAATCGACGGCCACGAGTAGCTCGAAGGCTGAATACAACTACAAATTACTGCAATTAAACAGTAATTGTTCCTCACCATCATTTATCGTTCATGGGTAAAATGACGCGACGCGTCGATTCGCGTTACACGTTAAATATATTACTAGCAATATTAATAAATTTCCCTTTCCTGAAATGTCTGTATTTAAAACGTCTGCGATTCTACTTTTAACAATAATAAATTGTAATTAATTATTGTTAAAAGTAGAAGCGCATGTTTTTATAGATTTGTAATTAATACCTCGCGCACTGCTGAATCGACTCGCGCCGCGACGCGCAGTATGAAATTAATTAANATGACGTAATAAAATTTAAATTTAATGCATAATATTAGCTTCGAAGAATATTAAAACGAGGAATTTTAAAAAAAAAATAATAATATAAAAATTGAATTCGCAAAGTATTGTTAAAACAGCCATCTTCGAAAGTTAAAATGGAACGATCCCATTCTATCGAAAAGGGTTAAACCGGGGTAACACAGGTAGTTGGATGAGCCTTTGACATTTTGTTTTCAACATTTTTATCCTTCGAAAATCGGTTTATATATCACAAAATACAATCCAAACGATTTAAAGAATACGATTTACAGGAAATTACGTAGTTTATACATCTTACGTCACATCATGACATCGTGTGACGTAATGGATATTTAAATTAAAAAAAAATGAAATCGAGTGATTTAATTTATAGCACGTGTTTTTTTTAATACTGTCTTATAAAAAAAGTATTTAATTTATTTTTGAAAAATGTTAATTGGCAAGTAGCCGAAGGTTATTCGATGCTTATATGCATTTTAAAATAGATTTTGATGGGTTTTATGAGTTGTAAAGGATATTTATTTTCTGTTTATTACACATGTGGACAATGCAAGGAGGAAAAAATTGGATAATGTAATTTATAAGGTGCCATTTATGTAATATTATTAAATTAATAAGAAAAATAAATAAATAAATCTGCTTTATTATTATTATTATTATTATTATCTTGACTATAAATTGGAACTAATACGTATTTAAATAGATTAACGTGATTTAATTATATCTAAATAAATTATATTCTTATAAGGGAAGAAATTGGCTAAAACTTCAATTAAAAATGATTAAAAATAACATTTAATTTTAATTAAAAAAATACTTTTAAGTTTAATTTTTTTAAGCGTAAATAAAGTAAATAAAATTTAAAAAAAATTAAAATATAATTAAAAAATTGCAATTTAAAAAAT
>NW_019384669.1:474988-478447 GCF_000671375.1 Centruroides sculpturatus | reverse complement strand
GATAATTAATAAAAAATTAATTTATAAAAGTGTAAAATAAAATAAATAGTTTTATGAGTTATTTATTAAAAGCTTGAATAATTTGTTTATAATTATCATTAATTTATTTCTAAAATTACTCTTATATCTTAAATGACATTAATGTTTATATATATATATATACATACACACACTCATACAAGTATATTATACAATATTTATTATATAATATATATATGATGTTAAATGTATAATGCTGTTATAAAGTTAATATTATATGTAATAAATATTTATTAATATGCATTGAAAATATATTTATCTTGATTTTATATATATTTAATTTAATTAATTACATAATTTATTTTAATAATTAAGTTATTGTTGTTTTATCTCTTGCAGAATGTCATAAATAATTATTAATAAAGTCTTTTTTAATTAATAATTTATTAATGTCTTAATAAATTAAACTGTTAATGATAACATATTTATTAAAACAGGAAATAAAAATAATAATTTTAAATTCCGTTTATTATTATAAATGCATATATTAAATTATAGGATTTATTTACCTTTTTATATTACTTTCTCGGTTGTTATATATAACACAGGGAAAGTATGGAGATCGGTCAAAAAATGACCCTCAAGAATTTTACATTTTGGACTTAGGACACATTCAAATGTCAAGAAATGCAGAAAAATTCAGGGGTTTTTCTGTATATATGGATATTAGTATGATATTTGTTCACCCTCTTTGAAGCTTAATAACTCCTGTGATTTTTGTCGAAAATTTCTGAAATTTTGCAAGAAGATTTGTTTATTAAGGGAATTAATGCCATTAAATTTTGGTGGTTAAAGGTCGAGAGGGTAGGGAGATAATGAGGGTCGTGTGTATCTCCAGTAAAGTTTTACTTGTTACTAGCATTTACAGTTTTTTTTTNATGTTTAAAGATGGCATTTGTAGATGTCAATGTAAAGTATTAGAGGAAACACATCTGTGCTAAAATGTACTAAGTCAACTCTAAAAGAACCTGTTTTACTACCGGATATAAGAATGTAACGATATAATCGACGGCCACGAGTAGCTCGAAGGCTGAATACAACTACAAATTACTGCAATTAAACAGTAATTGTTCCTCACCATCATTTATCGTTCATGGGTAAAATGACGCGACGCGTCGATTCGCGTTACACGTTAAATATATTACTAGCAATATTAATAAATTTCCCTTTCCTGAAATGTCTGTATTTAAAACGTCTGCGATTCTACTTTTAACAATAATAAATTGTAATTAATTATTGTTAAAAGTAGAAGCGCATGTTTTTATAGATTTGTAATTAATACCTCGCGCACTGCTGAATCGACTCGCGCCGCGACGCGCAGTATGAAATTAATTAAAAAAAAAAAAAAAATTTCGACTTCACTAAAGTCAATAATTTTATTAAATTATCTTGTTAATTTTACATATTTTTATATGCATATTTATTTACTAAATTTTTTATATAAAAAAAATTGAATTTAAACTATACACGAGACATTGCTTTTCGGAGCATTTTTACAGTTTACAAAAAAAAAGCCATTTGCTGAATTTTCTGTAAAATTATTATTGAATTTTATTTGACAGCATTTTTCCTAAAACGTCACACAATTGATTTACTCAAAAACTTTAATAATTATTTATAAAATCGTTTATTATCATTATTTTAATGACTAATAGATTTCGAGTACAAATTTCTATATTTTGACACGTGGTGGACCCTTATTTGTCACATTATTCTTAGAAAACATTCTCGACAACATTTTTTACTAATTTGAATACAAATCAATGAAGTTTTTTTTACATACAAAACATTTAAAATGCAAATTAAACATTAAATATGAATCACTAAACAGTAGATGTTACATTTAGATAAATTTTATATAGAAGTCTCTATATAAAATTTATCTAAAAGTTACTTTAGCTTCACTAAAGATATATTTACACGTTATCACATTTTACATATTAATATATTTACATGTATTTACATTATTTTCTACTGTTTGACAGTATAAACGCACAGAATTAAGTTTAAAAAACTTTTACGAGTTAAAACTTAAATAATGTTTTTTTTTTTTTTAATTATTAAAAATCATCACAATATAACTCACCATTATATTACACAAATGTGAGAAAATTTAAATAAATCTCACTTTTTGGATTTCTTCTTCTTGGATTCCTTACTCTTTTTGGATTTAGAAACGGGTTTCGCTTTCGGTTTCTTAGGAGTTTTGGCACTTTTGACTTTCTTCTCCACTTTTACTTTCGTTTTCTTAACAATTTTTTTCGGTTTGGCACCCCTTTTGCTAGCAGCCACAACGTTCTTACTCTTCTTCTTGGGTTCCTCCCGACTTTTTGGTTTATCTTGAGATATCAAGGATACGCTCAATTTAAAAGAACCGGTAGCTCCGTGACCTTTTGTCTGCATCAGGACACCATTAACTACTGCAGTTTTCAAATATTTCTTAATAAACGGTGCGAGTTTCTCGACGTCCACTTTAAAATTCGCTCCGACGTATTTTTTAATTGCTTGTAGAGAGGATCCATTACGCTCTTTCAGCTCCGTAATGGCTTCTATAACCATCTCCGATATCTTAGGATGATTCTGTGCATTTTTTGATTTTCTGGCTCTACCTTTACTTTTCTTTGGTGTCGGTGGTACAGAATTACCTGTAGTGGCGCCTTCCGTATCTGTCATTTTCTGTTGGAGCCGATGAGGATCGCACTGAAGGTAAGTAAGGTGTATAATGAAAGAGCCGCCACTATTTCTCCTCTACATATACATTCATAGCGGACGTTCGGGAGAGCTGGGACAAGCGCCTGCGAACTAGAGACGTATCTGTCTGGTTTGACTGGATGCTACATGCAAACTGTGTTTGTTATTGGATTTCTATAATATTTTTCTATTTCCTAACAAGAAATAATTAATTAGAAACTATTTAGTACGATTCTGGACATTGTAAAGTATAAGAAACTTCGACTGTTTATACCTTACACTTCGCTACTTCGTTAAAAATCGTTAAGAAACAATACTAAACAGTGATCGAGTGCATCGATGCGGCTAAACTTTCTTTTATAAATTCGAGTAAATTCGTAATAAAAGTATAAAAAAATTAATAATAAATCAATTCAAACTTATATTTTACGTAAATCATTCTTAAGTCGCATTTTATTATCGTCTTTTCAGAGAAATATTTCTGTTTTGGTGTTGCTTAGACACAAAGCGCGCTACCGGCGTTCGATATTATACATTCACTTTTGTTGTATTAATATATATTACTTTATAATTACGTCCATTCTAAAAAATTAAAAATAAATAATTAAAATGATTTTAATGCATAAATTAATTTATATAAATATTTAAAGAAAGTAAAACTTTAAACGACTTTTTAAAAATATTTATTTATTTATTTTTCGTTTATTTAAAATTGTAAAAAAAAAAAAA
>NW_019384669.1:328429-472275 GCF_000671375.1 Centruroides sculpturatus | reverse complement strand
ATGCGATTTTTTGTTTTTATCTGCGTTTTAGTAGGGTATGCCATGGGAATGCACAATAAGACGGGATTTTTCAAAATTCTCCCGCGGGGGGAGAGGATTAAGGCTTAAGGCTTAACCGGAAAAACGGCTTCTACTGTACTATTTTAGATGCGATTTTTTGTTTTTATTTGCGTTTTAGTAGGGTATACCATGGGAATGCACGCTAAGAAGGGATTTTTCGAAATTCCCCCTCGGGGGAGAGGGAGAGGATTTAGTCTTCATCGAGTACTTAGATGTATTAAATTAATAACATTTCAGACATTGTTATAAATATTTTTATCTATTTCGATTTTAAAAATGTTCGAACCGTTGTAAATTTGAATTTGTTATTGTATATTGGTTCGATTATAGAACGATTGTAAACGTTCCAGAAAATTGATCAAATTGAAAATAGTTCGTTTGATTCTCGGCAATTCTCATCATTCTCAGCGGTAGTTGTTATATAACAATTACTATGGTTGTTGAAATACTGAATATAAATGGGGTTTGCTTGCAAAATTTTCGCGGGCGAAGTCGCGGGTAACAGCTAGTTTTTAAATAAAACGTTTGACGTCCTTTCAAATTAATGATGATTATTTTAAGAAGATTTTTTCTTAAACCCTTTCTTCCTTTGGGCATTAAGATGATCCTTTTTATGCATCGATTCGGTTAGATCTATAATGAGGAGGCTGACGGGTGGTTAAGGATGGAATCTGATAATTCTTGTATTATCAGATCCTGTCCCTTCACCAGATCCCTCGTGTCTTCGTCAGATTATGCACTTTACTAATCTCCAGTACGATCCTCGATAATTTCCAAAATAGAGCCGTCGAGATCTTGTATGGAGAGGGCCACTTTTGCTATATATTTTGAATGTACGGAATACTTAGAAGGTTTCTTTATTAATAGAAAGCAGTCTTAAAGAAAGAATTTATTTATTATTTTTATTAGTAAAATTAGCATCAATTTATAGAAGTAAGTCATCTAGAATGCCAATGATTTTCGAAATACATTTTGATTAATTAAATAGGCGGCTGGGTGTGTAATAAGCATTTTCATTAGTCATAGCAACTAAGTAGTTTTTTGTAATTAAATAATCTGCTTTACTGTTGGATTTTTCCAATATTTTCTTAATTTTCGGGATGTATAATTGCTGATTCTTGTCATTTCCGGCCACAATGCTGAGAAATCGCAAGAATAAGATTCATAGGATTCGTGATTCTTGGTTTCTTTTATCAAAGTCATGATCAACGGGTATCATCGATTTTGATTTTTATAAATTGGCCGAATATGATGACGAAATTCTAGCATATTTTGCTTTATTTATCGTACTTTTCTGGTCGTTGACAATATACTGTTGGTATGGATACCAATTAAAATTATTTTAATTTCTGTACTGGAAGTAAATCATATATTGAAACTAAGACATTTTTCGATTAGCTGGTGTGTTTATCATGTTAAGACACCAGAGAAATTAGTAAGTAAATTGGAGAGAATCTGTCTAATGTTTAGTCATTCTTTCAGATACACTTACGCAGATTGTTTTTTTTTTTTTTTTTTTAAACCGAATCCCAGGAATTTTTTATGGTGTTCTGTCCCGGATATGTGGAGTCCTGTCTCTCACCAGACACCAGGTGTGCCTGGGTAAACTCACGGTGGATGTGACAAAAAGGTCCAGATCCACACACACGAATTTTTCTAGAATAGATGCACGTCTTAGTAAAACTTTGATTGCTCTCTTTACTTGTAAAAGTGTTTTGAAATCTTTTAAATTTCACTTCTGCGAAGAATGAATTTTTCTTCTTATATGAAGCTTTTAAGTATTTGCTTATGATCTTTCATTGATCAAACAACTATAAATGCTGCGTGAAAAGCCAATCATACTTTCTGATTCTAGATTTGGAAAAAATTTGAGATTTGTAACCACGTCCAAACTGCATTCACGTATGACCTTTCGATTCTCTTTTTGTCCTGACGTGAATTTTGGCTAAATCCGCAACCTTACAATGGAATTTCATCTCTTTTATCTCTGCAAAGGACAAAATTATTTCTTATTTTTAATAAATGGAAGTCCATTTTCTAGTCGTAAATTTGCGTAAAAAGTAACGTCGATTTTAAAGTTTTTCCTCCGTATTTGGTTGTTTCTGTATTAATTATAATTATGTAGTAACAATTATAATGATATTTATTATTGTATTGATCAACAATATAAAATAAATTTAATTTTAATCAACCTAGTATTATAATCTAAAAAGTTGTCAAGTAGTAGATATTCTAAATACTTGATGGTATACATTTTATTCTTCGTTAAATGACGGAAACTAAAGAATATATCTACAAGAAACCGGATATAGAAGAAATATTTCTGTTTTTTGGCGATAAAGAAGATGGAAAAATAGGCACTCACCAAATTGGCAATGCCATTAGAGCCATGGGATTCAATCCCACTGCCACAGAGATAAGATACTTGTGCAGGAATTTAAGCCATGGTCAGAGGATCGGCAAAGAAGAATTCTTACCAATCCTTCGAGAAGCGGATTATTTTCGTATAAAGGAAACAGCGGAAGATTTTATCGAAGGATTAAAATTTTTCGATCCTAATGGAACTGGCAAGATACATTCGATAATGCTGCGCCATATTTTGACTAAAGTTGGAGAAGCTTTAACAGATGATGAAGTAGATATATTGTTGGTGGATCAAGTGGACTCCAGTGGTTACGTTGATTATGAGCATTTTATCCGGATGATAATGAGTGGATAATGTGATGAAAATTATGATAATTCATTTACTTATTTATTATAATTTCAATTAAATATATTATAAATAAATTACGAATGAAGTAGGCTACATATAAAGTGCTTGTTGTTGAAGTATATTCCGTGAAAAATCCCTCAATTCTGTTAAAATAACTCTTTAAAATCATTAAAATTTTATTTAGTTTGTTGGAAATTAATTTTGTTTTTTATATTCAGAATATAAATAATACGGAGAAATAATCCAAATTTATTATTATTTTAGTATATATTACGTGAATCGGATAAAGCTATTATTAACCGGTTCTAGGACAATAACCTTCTGTATAATAACCCCCGACAATAACCTCTTGGATAAAAACTCCAATATAAAATCCCTTTCGGACAATAATCCCCCTGGGGAAAACCCCTACATATTAAATCCCCAGAAAATAAACCCCCAATTTTAAATGTCAAAAGTTTGTAAAATCTAATAAAGGAAAGGAGAAAGTGGTTTTCGAAGATCATGTTTATGTAAAGCAAAAAAATTTAGCAAATGATGTTGTATCATTTGAATTTGAAAGAAGGAGTAACAACGCCGAATGCAAAGCTAAAATTAAAATCGTGGAAAAGAGCTGGTGGGACTATTAAACGATCACTCTCACGGTTCAGATCCAGCACAGAAGTTCTCTAAGCAGTTCAACAAATGAAAAGACAAGCAGAAGAAACTGAAGAAGCACCACAACAAATAATCACGCAATCTATTTCAATGATAAGTGAAGATGAAAAAGCCAAGTTGCCTACAGTTCATCATTTACGTTGCAATATCAGACGTCAACGTAAAACTGTCAAAAATCCACTACCTGTTCCACTGAATATTGATATCTCAGATCACTACACATGATGGACAAGATTTCCTTCTGTTCGATTCCGGTTTAAACAATAACAACAGAATGTTAATCTTTGGCACACGTGATAATATTAGACTCTTGGAAATAACACTTCACTGCTTTCTGGATAGGACTTTCAAAACAGCTCCTGCAATTTTTGTTAGGGTATACCAAAGGTTACAATTAACCCTTGTTAATACCCTATTATGTTAAAATAATAGCAAATACCAGGCGTTGATCATAAGGTAGAGATTGGTACTTTAATAAATTATAGCTGATTTTAAAAGCAGAATTATTTTGTTATTCTCCCGATCTGCCTTGGAAAGATTTCAGATTATTCAGCTAAAATGAAAATCTAAATTTTTATCTTCGTTTTATCTAAAATGGGTTTATAAAACATGAATTTTTCTACATTGTATGAATTTTTCATACATCCGTTTTATCCGCTTGTGACTTGAAACTTTATATACAGGTAGAGTTTAAAATGAATAGATTATTACTTGCTTTAACCGAAATATTCGAATAAAGTTAGCATTAGCTGGTTAATCTTATCTTTATCCACGAGAATTAGCCGTGACGTATATACATTCCCATAGTTCTTTCCCTCAAAATCTGTGCTTTTTTGTTTTAGGTTGAAGTAAATCAACAAAAAAATAGGGCGGTAAGTCGCAAAAATATATCTTGAAATACGTAGAAAAAAGAAGAATTGAAATTTTGGAAAACAAGTCCAGATAGAAGAGACTCAGCAGAGCGGTTCGATCTTGTTCCATATATAGAAGACTCCAAGTTTATGATAAAAGAATGGTACCAAATATATATGAATTAATTTACCTCGTACCTCACTCGCCCATTGTGGGTCTGCCTACTAATGGCTTTGATGATAAGACTCTCTTGGTGCCCTCAGGTCAGAGAGTTAAAAAACAACAACAAAAACATATATAAAGTGCAGTATAACCGAAGCCACACGCCTAAATATCTGCGGTTTCGGACCCAGTCAGATGCTCAAAAAATTTTAATGAGTACAGTCGACCCCCATACAACACTGTTGATAATTCCGTTTTATATGAATTTCATGTTGTACGAGTCACTTAGATTTTACAAATACGTGAGCCGTTCACAGCCCGGCACACCTATTTGTAAAATCTAAGTAACTCGTACAACATGGAATTCATATAACACAGAATTATCAACAGTATTACAGAGGGGGTCGACTGTAGTTTGAAAATTTTTTTGTAGATCTCTCCTTTTCTTCATTTTGGCCGAGCACATAAACAACATGGAAAAGTTTCCGTTTCCGTGTTGTTCTGTGTTCAGTCACCACAGAAAAGATTTTGCAGAGAAAAATAGTTATAATATTGCTACGCAGAAAGAAGATAAAATCGTATTCGAACTCTTCTAACAGGAGCATACTCGAGCAATTATTATTTATTGGCAGGATGGCTAAGGCTGTAAAGGTTCCAGTAGTTTGCCAGCACTCGAAACCGGATGCCTGACAAACTTATTCAGTTGTACGAGTCGACTGGATATGTCGTTCCTCCTTTCACTATCTATTGCGAGATCAACGAATAACTCATTAGTACTTTATGTACAGTACAGTATCGCGGCCACTGACAAGTGAGAGCTTTTTTAGCGAGCGGTCGCGGGTATATAAACAAAAGACAGATGTCAGCAGACCATCAAGAAATCTTCATTCACATTATACAGAATATTAAACAGATTAATTTAAATATTTTATTTTTAATTTGTAATATTTTGTTGTTTTAAAAATGTAATAAAAAAAAAAAAAAAAATTACGGCCAAAAGACGAGAGACATTTCGTATTTTGTGGGGGCGCTGTCGTAGGTACAAGCGGGCGAAGACAAATTGGTAAACGACATCGCGAATAAAAATTCCCTTTCATTCTTCTTCGCAAGTTATGTTTATGTAAGTATTTACACTCTAAAATAAAAGTACGTGCAAGTGTTTCAATATATCCACGGTTTTAAATAGAATGAACTTTTATAACATTTACTTACAATATTATGTCTTAAAACATGCTTTCATTTTATTACTCAATTACATTAAGTCGTACGATGAAAGAGAATCGTGAATAAGTTTCATATTTTCTTTTAAAATATGAAATTCTTTTCATGTGATGTGTTCTTTCTTCCATTATACATATGGGACTATGGCTCTCATCTTTGTTTTCTGGAAAAATTTGTAGCTGAAGCTGTTATAAATAACCTTACTAAAGTTCCAGAGCTTCTGTGCGTGTTGTGAGTAAACGGATGGCATCGGAGAAGGTCGACGGGTACGGCAATACTCGAACGATGCTAAGAAAGTTTTGGGTGCCGATTACGGATGACCGATCGCTCGTTCGATGCTAATAGATTGATTGAGCGTCAAAAAACCAAAAAATCTGGAAGGAAAATGTTAATGGATGGCTCTGGCAGAGTGTTTTCTCCTGTGTCAAACATTTGCTACAGTTGTTTAACATTTTCCTACTGGTTTTTTAGTTTTTCGGTGCTCAATCTTTTAGCATTGAACGAGCCAGTGGTCGTCCGTATATATAATGCGGTGAATTGAAATAATGTGACTTTTGGTTTGCATCAGAAGTTAGTAAATAGTTAACCAGGGCCTTCTGCCTCTAATCTTTCTGTATCTGGTCTCGTCTTTCGTCTATCTAACTCTGTTTTTGAGATTAAGGAAAGACAGAGAGATGCCGACAGTGGGAATTTATAGGTCTACAATTTTTTTTCAAGTTGTAGCCGAATAAATCCAAAGCTGGAAGCCTCAGTCTATAGCAGTGGTTCTCAAACTTTTTGAAGTTGTGGCACATTTAAAATCCTACAAATAATTGTAGGTGCACTGTATACAAATTTCTGAGAAATACGTTATAATAATTAAGTCAAATATTAAACAAAAAAAATAAAGTTTAAGCATGCTTTTATGGTAATTAAACAAAATAAATATGGCAAAATTAAATTTATTCTGACGTTAAAAGACATTTTTATGTTACATTTTTTGAGTTATGATTTTTAGAATTTGTAAAAAAGAGGGGTTAAAAAATAAAAAAACAACAAAAAGTTATCTTTATATATATATATATATATATACATATACGCTNTATATATATATATATTCTTAAGATTTAGTATATTCAGCAGGTCCTAGCACAAATGTATTAAGTTTTTTCATTCTTGTGTTTATGAGAAACACAAACCTGGTGTGTCCTAGTGATTTCTTCAATGTTATGGTCATATATTTGAAAGGCAAACTCTCATTTTCTTGTCAATAGATTGAAGAATTCCTCTCTTTTTACTCTTAATTGTGTTGAAGGTAGAAAATCCTAATTCACATAAATAGGATGTTGAAAATTGTGGTAAAATGTTCAAAGCTTTTTTAGATATTTCCACATATTCTTCTTTTATAGAAATCCAAAAGGCTTCAAGAGACAATTCCTTATATTTAATCATCAATTCAGTCATCAATCATCAATCAATTTAATCATAATCAGGGATATAGCTACCAGTTCTTCTGTTAATGTCAAACCAAAATCACTTGAAGCTTCCATGAATGGGTTTCTAATCCAATTGTATTGTTCACTGTTAAATGATGGAAAATACAAACCCTATTTTTCTTCTAAACTTATTATTGGACTATTATTAAAAGTGTTTCATTTATGCAAGTGTTATTTACCAATGTTATTTACCAATGGAAACATTTCCAAACTATCTTCAACAGCTTTTATTTTCCAAATCTGTAGTTTTCTCTGAAATGCTTTCATTTTGTCAGTGGATGTGAGAATATTTTCTTCTTTCCCTTGCATGCTAGTATTCAAAATATTGAGCTGCTGAAATATATCAGCCAAATACTATAACCTGGCAATCCAAACTTTGCATCGAAGGACGTTACAAAAGTTTAACTGTTTTATTTCTTCAAAAAATGCAAGAAGTTCTTGTTATAGTTCGTGTACACAGGTACCACTCCAGTGCTTTTACACACTGAGGTGAAGTGGTTGCCAAGGTGTACACACAGGTTCGTGTACCCCTTAGCAACCATTTCACCTCAGTGTGTAAAAGCAGCCGTCTGTGTTGTGAATCCATATCAATATAAAAGCTTTTCAAATAAAGATCTTTTAATAAAGTTTACCATCTGAATAAATTGATCTAAAGCTTGTCTTAATTTTTCTCCCAATGTTTTTGCCATCAAGGCCTCCCTATGAAGAAAGCAGTGAGTTATGATAACATTTTCATTTTGTTTTTTTCAAAAGTTGTAAGACCCTTAACACAGCCTACCATGGAAGGAGCATCATCTGTACAAATGCCTACATATGATTTCCATGTTAACTACCATTTATCAAGATAATTATTCAAAATGTTAAAAATGTCTTAACCTTTTGTAGACACACAGTTCTTTGCAAAAAAAAACTGATTTACTATTTGATCTTCATTAATAAAATGGACAAATGCTAAGAGTTGCACCATGTTGGTAATGTCTGTTGACTCATCAACTTGCAATGCAAAATTTGAATACCGAAGCTTATTACTGCATACATTTTTCTCAATATCAGAAGACATTTCTATAATATGCCTGCGAACTGTATCGTTGGACAGAGGAATCTTGCTTATTTTCATTGCTGCTTCATTTCTTATCATTGTCATGACCAATTTTTTGCATGCAGGCAAAATAAGTGACTCACCTAAAAAAGTATGAGGTTTCATATTTTTTGCTATCAGTTTTGAAACTTGATAAGAAGCGATTTGAGCTTTATCAGAAACAGTCATTATACTTTTAAAAGAATTTGCCGCTTTTGTTTGTTGTTCAGACAATCTCTTGAAAAAACTTACATATTTATATTGTAAATTAGAGTGTATAGTTTTAAAATGTTTACTCAATTTACTAGGAAGCAATGATTCATTTGCCATTTTATATCCAAAACTAAACATAGAGGTAAAGGATGAACTTACTTACAGTCCAAGTGAAACCAGAGCTTAAATAACTTTCATTGTATTTATGAGTAGGCTGCTATTTTGCTTTCTTACTTGTACTTAACTTTTGTTCACTTCCAGAATCTGATTTTTCAATATCATGCTTCGTTTTGAGAAATCTATCCATTTTCTTTGGGTGTATTTATCTAAAAATAATATAATGATGTGTTAATAATAAATATAATAATGATATGTTAACAAAAAGAGTGGTTTTGTTCTGTAAGCACAATGTAGCGTAATAACAATCACTTGGCACTATTCACTTCTTTATTTCACTTTTCGTTGAGTGAAATAAAGAAGTCAATGAAAAGTGAAATAAAGAAGTGAATAGTGCCAAGTGATTGTTATTACGCTACATTGCATTTACAGAACAAATATAAAAAATACGATACAGTTTCAAAACATGGCAAAAAATAGAGTGGTATTTTCAATGGTACCATAGGGTGCACACTTTGAGAACCACTGGTCTATAGTATGACTGGGAGGGTTATCATCTGCCACAGACTGGTACTGACTGAAGTAACCAGTGTTGGTCCAGGACAAGTGAGGGACACTCTGTCCTGGGCCTTGAGTGTCCCTCAGATATTTTCTTAGTATGCAAGAAGTTCTGAGAAGCAGTTGTTTGTAAATCAAATGTTGAAAAGTTCATTGTTCCTCTAGATCAGTGGTAGTCAGCCTGGTCCCTACTGCCCACTAGTGGGTGATTTGAGCTTTCGTGGTAGTTGGTAGGGGTTTGTCTGATGGTGAAGCTACTTTCTGTTATCATCGCACATCTATGACTCACTGACAAAGCAGGTTGTACTGTAACAGTGGCCATCACTTGAGTTGAGCTCGTTTTGTGGTGGGTCAGCGTTACCAGATTTAGCTATTTTTTTCAGTTTGACACCAAAAAAAACACTTAACGCACTGGCAAAAAAAATTTCTGTGTATTATAAACATATGCAAAATATAAATAAAAAGATAAATTTGACTATATATTTTTACTAAATTGCCACTTAAAAATTACGATTACTTTGTTGTGCTAAATTAACTTACTGTGGAACTGGTGGGCAGTTAGAAAATTTTACTACCAACAAAGATACAAAAATGGGGGCAGTAGGTATAAAAAGGTTGACTATCTCTGCTCAGATATTTTATCAGTCTGGGGATATGGCACTCAAGACTATCACAGTTGGTACAACTCCACATATATATAATTAATGTTATATATATAGAACAACTCCACATATATATAATTAATGTTACATATATACAACTCCACATATATATATATATATAACTCCACACACATATATATATATATATATGTGGAGTTGTAATTTATTAGTCTTATAAATAAGAGAGATTTTTTTGTGTGGCAATGCTGTATTTGTATAAGGCACTTGTAGATGTGTTTTGTTTAGATATATGATGTCATTGAATGTTGTCATCTCTTCTCTTGAATTTTCTTTGAAAAATTTATTTTTATTTATTTACTTTTCCATGAATATATACCATTGTACTAGTACAAATGATACTATACTTAAAATTCACTAGAAATGTTCTTTATAATTAAAAATTGGTGATGAGTCATATATTAAAAACAAATGATATGTAATTAATTTGTGTGTGTAAAAATTTTATTTATAATATATATTTGATTTTTGTAAATTCTGGTACTAACATTTAAATTGTTTATTCTGGAACATTTAAAATTTATCATTTTATTCAAATGCAATCATTGATCATTTTGTAAATTTCTTCTGAGAAAGATCAGTAAAATACAGCCAATAATGTTGGAAATTAAAATGCTTAATGCAATTTTTAAGGTTTATTTTGGAGTGTTTGAAATTTAAGTGTTTCTGAAATCATATAGAACAAAGAGAAACAAAACACCTTTTTTGCCGAGAAATAAACATAATTTTAAACAACAACAAATGTTTTCAGCCTAATTAATAGGCCATCTTCAGGTTGAAAACTAAAATGGAACGTAAATGTTCCATGAATAGAACATAAAAATTTAAATCAAAAATTTTACAAGAGAAAAAAATAACGGAAGACTATTTAAAGATTAAAATAAAACAATAAAACAAAAATAACATAAATCTTCAATGTATTAATTCTGGTCAGAGTTTGTAGTAAATTTCTTAACCAAATATTTCCATGCCGAAGG
This sequence comes from Centruroides sculpturatus, assembly GCF_000671375.1. Taxonomy (NCBI): domain Eukaryota; kingdom Metazoa; phylum Arthropoda; class Arachnida; order Scorpiones; family Buthidae; genus Centruroides; species Centruroides sculpturatus. The sequence goes on along the minus strand of NW_019384669.1, from coordinate 461,512 downwards.
TAGGCTCTCAGAATCCCTCGCATTTAAACAGCCTTCTCTTATCTTACTTCTGTATATTTCTATTTTTTCTGCCGTCATTGCTAGAGTTGGGGAAGACAGAGGTTTGATGATTGTTGCCTTGTCCCATTTTACCTCAGATCCTTGTGTTTGCACCATTTTGTTTCTCTTTATTTAGTTGCTGAGCGCTTTTGATATTATCATATAGAACAGCCATAACTGAAGTAATTTGTATATAAAATAATAATTTAATGATGTTCAACCTCTTGGATAAGATTTCAGTTTGTTAATTTTATAGACAATGATACAAATGTAGAAAATGCAAGATAAAAAGTATTCTTTCATTCAAAAACTAATAGTGGTGAAGCCACTTAGATTAAGCATTCTTTAATAAATATATCTAAATATATAAAATTCCTTTTCCTGACTGACTGAGTGATTGATTCATCATTGCCCAGAGCAAACCGCTGAACTTAGAGGTGAAATTTGGTACATAGCTAGGGTACGCCATGAAAATGCACACTAAGAAGGGATTTTTCGAAATTCGCTCATGGGGGGAGAGGGAGAGCATTAAGGCTTAACCTGAAGAATGGCTTCTACTGTGCTATTTTAGATGTGATTTTTTGTTTTCAACTATGTTTAGTCTTCATTGAGTACTTAAGTGTATTAAATTGATAACATTTCAGACATTGTTATAAATATTTTTATATATTTTGATTTTTTAACCAAACGTTTGAACCGTTTTAAATTCAAATTTGTAATTGCATATTGGTTTGATTATAGAACATTTGTAAACATTCCAGAAAATCGATCAAATTGAAAACAGTTTGTTTGATTCTCAGCAATTCTCATCATTCTCAGCAGTAGGTGTTATATAACAATTAATATGGTTGTTGAAATAATGAATATAAATGGTGTTTGCTTGAAAAATCCGTGTGGGTGAAGTTGTGGGTAACAGCTAGTTTAGCATATTTTAGGTTTATAAGTGTGATGTAATTATATATTAGTTATGCATTTTACTGCTAATGTATTTTTGAATTTGTGTGAGCATTATTTTATAGTACATTAAGTAATATATGTATAATTTATCCAATAATAATCAGTTATTAATCAGCTTGAAATATTAAAGTAAATAGAATTTTAGAATTAATTTAATTTTATAAACAACAGTCATGAAATGTGAGATAACTGGCAGTACATCTACATTAAATAGCTATTATTAAATGATCTTTAGACTGTCTCTAATAGAGATATTAACTGTTTTAACCAGAGAAAATAATATCATCATCAAATTCATATACTTAATTTCTCAGTTTTATGCATAAAGTTTGGTAAAATTGCAGCTCTGAATGAAGCTGTTAGGATCTTATCAGAGCTGTAGGTCATGACCATAGGAGTAAAAAAGATCAAAGGAACCAACAGTCTATATATGATCCTTTACAAGATATATTCCCTGAAGTTGGTTTGTGGAATTTTGAAGACCCTCAAAAATGGGGTAAAAGATAAAAGTGAAAGACTGGAGCTATTTCTCAAAACAGTGCTAAAAATCAACTGCTTTTAGTCATCTCCAGCACTTGTGAAGCCTTGGTTTGAAGAGCATTCATACATTCTTTCACTCCACAAGCACTAGCACAGGAAGTAAGAAGTATAGAAGGGATAACCAGGGTGCATGGTGATTATCACAATTACTCCAATGTTACAGTTCCAGAATAAATCCACCAAATCCTACAATGTGGTTCCAAGCACATCTTTCATATGAAAAGGGATTTAAGTCAGCTAATTCTACCAGTTATGGCAGCAGTAAGAAACTGTTCTCAAGAAAATCAAATCAAAGAATAAACCTAGAAATTTCTGCCATCTCAGAAATACACTTGCCCAGTGATAACAAACACCTAAACTGATTAACAAGGAGTGTAATGCAGTGAAACAGTTCTTTTAAAAGAGAACTTAAGACTGATCATTCAGACAATGCTAAACAGTTTGTGATGTGCAAAAACAAGGATTTTCTATTTAGAGCAAATCAATTTTTTTCACAATCTATTATTGACTTCAGATCCAATGCCAGCTGTTCTGCATAAAACAAGGAAGGTTATCGCCTTGCCAGGATTATCTCATTGCCAGGATTACCAACAATTACCCCATCTCTTATTGACAATTTAGATCCCCGACTATTGTAGCATGTCCAAGATTATTCTTTGAAGCGAAAGTACACAAACTTTTGCTTCAAACAATAATCTCGGACATGCTACATTAGTCAGGGATCTAAATTGTGACAAACCAGAGTGGTTGTTACACTCCTTAGTAAATAAATGCACACACCCTACATATTTCTTAGAAAAGAAAATGGTAAAATTTCTAAATTCTCTAATGCCTCACTCTGATCTAGTTGTTACATCAGCCATCGAAGCAAAAATGATAACAAAAATCTAGATGCTTAACCATCAAACATGTATTGGTTTTTCAAGATTGATGATGTTTCCCTTTATTTGTCAGTGCCGTATTTTGAGGTAATAATGTTGGCAAATGCACTACTACTACTTAACAAAAGTTTATCTATGCAGCAAGTTTTAGAAATACATGAAGCTGTACTCCTAATAACAGAAAATTATTTTTATTTTAATAACCAATAGACAATGTTAGTGCATAACCTAATGCTATGAGATTACCGAAATAAAGAAGCAGTGCATCTATGAAAGTTGGAAAATTAAACTTTTAAATTTTAATTTAATAATCTTTAAGTTTGAAATTTTTATTTGAATTATTAGTTTTTAAATATGGTAACTGCTGTTACTCATTGTACAACTAAGTAAATAGCAGATGCCATTGATAAAGTTTCGTTTTAAATCAGTACACAAATTAATTTACTTTAAAGTTTTAATTAAATAAAATGTTTATAGTTATGGCTTAGGTTTAACTGAATTTGTAATTATATTTGTATAATTATGATTACTGCAGGAAATTTTGTTATTTTTAAAGTTTTAATTGATTTTTTTAATTGATTTATTCATTTTCAAACTTGTTTAAGCCATTTGAAATAAATCAAGAAAATAATTTCAGAAATTATTTCTAAAAGTTCTTTCAAGAATAAATTATTTTTTGCATAGAATTTGTTTCTTGTAGTTTAATTGGTGGTTTAGAAAACTAAAATAATATACTTATTTATAAAATATATATGTATATGTGATTTTCTGTAGAATTATAAAGTTGTAAAAACTAATCTATTATGCAATACAAAAATGCATAGGTATCATAAAGGCATCTTCTTTAATTCTTAATGTCCTTTATACACTTTGGGAACAAACAGTCCTTACAGCAGAGTATAGACTACTTTCCCCACTCCAATATGTAAAAATGGTTAAAAATATGATTGTGCCGAAAACTTGGAATATTTTGAAAAGCTTTTTAAAGGAACTTTTCAATAACTTTTTAAAGACTTTTTAAATAGTTTAATTATTCCTAGATTTGTGGAAAAACATTAACTTGGGTAATTTATTTATAGAGTTCAATAAACCAGCAAATCTGGATGGCCAAGAAGCTATGATTGCTGCGGGAATCTCCCAGGAGTTTGTGCCTTATGGACGCAAACATCTCGATTATCATCCTGGGGATGTTTACCTGCCAGTGGATGTTAGTGCAGAAATAAGGACTTGCTTGGATACTAGTCGTGATCTACTAAGAGCGTTGAAAGGAGTTTCGATACAAGATAGACCAGATGTAAATACTGTCGTTTTTCTTTATTATAAAATTGGTTGATAAGATTAATTAAATATAATAATTAAAAATTCCAAAAATAAATACTTTATTTGCATCTTTTATAGAAGGAACAATGGCAGTTAAGAAAGTCGGTGAAAGGTGATGGGGAAGAAGAGTTGTATATGTCTGGTCAGACTGTTGTTTGGAGTTGTGGAAGTGGCTATGGAACAAGAAAAGTTTACAAATCCTTAACACTTGAAAATCCAATTCAGCAGGTATAATTTATAGTATTTAAACTATTCAATACTAAGTTATTTATAAGTACTTTACAGAAATTAATTAATCTTTGGTTTAATTAGGTATTATGGTGTACATTCTGTGTGAATGGTTGCAAACCTCTTACAATAACATCTTATAATACCAATAAGGATTCAGGTAATTACTTTTTTGTAATATTTTTTATAGTCTAATACATATGGAGTAGTCTGGAGGCTTTTAATTGAGTTGTTACATTGGAACAATGAGCTTTTCTTTTACAAAATTGATGGAAACATGATTAAGAAAGGTGGCAAAGGCTCTTACTTGACTCTCCCAGCAAACATAAGATTAAGTGAACCATTAGGAAGTCTGATAATTTTCAATTATTCTGGGATATAAAATTTAAATAATAACAAAGGCTTAAAAGGAGTGATTTTGTTGAATTATGAGAAATTTCTCTATTTAAAAATATATTTAAGTTTAAAAACCATAAAACACATCAGCACAACTTTAAAATTATGTGCAGTGCCATCTGTTATGAGATTTTATTAAAGATAATTTTAATTAATTATTATAAAAAGGCAAACAGCTTAATTTTGAGGGTAGATATGAGGGCTTAATTTAGAGGGTAGAATTGTAAATGACATTAATGAGTAAAATTTTCATTAAGTCTGACTCCACTCAAAATATGATACATGACTCCTTTATCTCCTCACCTCTTAACTTTTAACCACCAAAATTTAATAGCAACAATGCCAATAGCCAAATGGTAGGTAATCTGCCAACCAAATTTGATTGGTTGACAGACTATCATTTGATATTCGGTTGTGAATGACAGTTTGTTAGTGCTAACATTAGAAAAAAAAGATATCTTGAATTTTTTCAATAAACATCATCTTAAACTTTTTATGATATGATACCTCAGTAATGAGTGGCATGGGTGTGGCACACATTACTGAGAAAATGCAGGATGCACGACTCTGCTGGTGTGGCTTGTCATTCAGAGCAACAGAAAATGGTGAAGACAGCATTGCACTTTAGCCCAGATGGCAGACTTAAATTTTTTAAGATATCATTTTTTTTCTAACATTAACATGATATCTTAAATTTAGAACATTAGAATCATTAGAAAAAATACAATATCTTAAATTTTTCATGAATAGTTTTTAACTAATCATGAAAAAATTATCCATGAAAAATTTCAGTAAATGAAGGCTTTTTATGAATTTAAATGTTATAAAATGTTTAATTACCTCATCTAAAACAATAACTTTTTTACTTTGAATTTGTGAATGTTCTTCATGACAGTGTAATGAAATTACAAAATATTTGAATATTAATAAGATTAAATATTCAATATAAATTACTAAAGTTTAATTATTTAATTACTAAACACTTGTTAATGGAACTATAATTAAATTAGTTTGTTTTTTCTATTAACAGAAACACTCTCTTGCATATCTGTATTAGAAACAGCAGGACTTAGTGTTTTTTCTATGAATGGTGAAGAATATAAAGTAGCATTACCATTTCAAGTAAGTAATTAATTTAAAGTAATTTATATATAAATCAATAATGTACTTTATATTAGTTATTTTGTGTGTGTGTGTGTATATATTTGTTTGATACATTGAAATAATCCAAGTGTAAAATAATTAAGAATATTTTTTATCTAGCAATAATCATTTTATGTCAAATGATTACTTCTAAATAAATAATAATATTTAAAGTTAGTTATTATGTAGAACTTTTTATAATTTCAAATTATATGAAAAAGTAATTTTATATATAAATTTATAAACTACATTTATATAAATATAATTTTAAAAAAATCCATTTTTTATATTTTTATATGTAAAAACAAATTTTTATTTATTAATTGAAAATTTTATAAATTATATTTTTGAATACAGTTTAATCTTTACAATTTTTTAAAATGTTTTTATGTATTTAAATGTTAACAAAAGATTTACTTTTAAAGCATGATATTATTTTGTTTTTTGAAGTTTATTTTAAATTTAAATAAATTTAGGTGTCTAAAGCATGGGCAATAAAATATGGATTATTGTTTGAAAGAATTGTAAGTGATAGACATACCAAAAGGTAAGGAGCTTTTAATGGAATACAAATTTTTATATTTAATTATATATTTTTCTTAAAATTTCTTAAAAATAAATTATTTAATAATAATTAATAAAAGTAAATATTTAAAATGATATTGTTAGAATAGAGAAATTGTATATAATTTTTTAATTTAAACTTCATTATGATTAATTTTTAAAAATTTTTTGTAGTGAAATGTTCGATAAAAGTCCAATTATCTTCAGCATGCTTCATCCAATGGAAGAAGTGGCACCAGTGGTAAAACATGTATCTTCATTTGGACGTACTAATTATTGTACTAATACTACTCAAGAAATTGTGTTCACTAGTAGTGAACCTTCATTATTAGTTTTATATCATAAATTAGAGGGAATTCATAGTGTTTGGAAAGTAAGGAGGACAAATACAGAGGTTTGTATGTTTATATGTTTTAAAATAATATATCTATTTGCTAATGTTAAAATAATAATATATTTAAAACTAAAAATGAAATTAAATATATTTTAATGTAATTTTGATGCTTTTTAAATAAAATATATATACTATTTATTCTAATAAAAAAGTGCAGCTGCAAGATGAGAAAAGTTACAGAGAGTATCATGTTTGTTAGAATAAATGCACTATATATATATAAAATAAAACATTTTATATTTTTATGATAACTAGAATCACAACTCCATGTCTATTATTAAAATACATAATACCAAATTTCATTCAAGGAGTCAAAAACTTTACTTTCTGAAATGGTTTTAGGAAAGCATTTCTCCCATCTTCAGCAGGATCAAACGATACAACTGAAAGCAATGGCCACAACAACAAATTTTTAAAATTCAGATCTTTTGAACACTCTAATTTCCCAACTTTTTATCTTTGATTTCCTTTATCCTGTACTTCTTTCAAACAACTAATTATTCACATACCTATTTGTTTATATCTTCCTATTCTGAAATTACCCCTTCTTTGACCTTTTGTATTACTATCACAGCTAATATTCCTGAAAAAGAACCAATTGTTAAACTAACTTTCTGGTGATAACACTTACCTTTATATCCAAAATCTGATTGCTTAATCACAATATTGTGACCAGAGAGTCGGCACCTCTTTGATGCTTGTCAGGACCGACACCTCTTTGATGTCTTGTCAGGACCGACACCACTGTGTCTCAGTTGACACGGAAGGCATGATGGCAAGTTTAGTTTGGGTTAAAAAGTAGATCATGCAAGTGGCCGCGTGAGTAAGTGATCGGGTTCTGGATGGAGACAGAGAGACAGCCTGACGAAAGTAAAGTACTCAGGCACTAAAGTTAACAACTAAATAACTGTTTAATTTCAACAAAAATCAGTACATGATACAATATACAAGATATATATTGTGGTATATCGACTTAGCCTATCTATCTAGCAGTTATAGAGAGAGAGTTTACAATTGTTTGCGAGTTGCGAAATACCTGTGTTGATGGTGATGTTTTTTGATTTGGATTTCATGAGAACTCAGAGGTCTAAGGTCTTGAGGTTGTCCAGATTTGGGTTTGGGAATTTGGTTTGTTTGGGACATGTCTGAATCAAGAAAGTTCTGGATCGATCCAGAAAGTTCTTCTTTTAGGCACAGTTGAGGGTTACGTGAAAATCCGATAGGGTACAACACAGGAAAATTTTGATAATTTTAATCCTAGAGGGACTGGCAATGACTGCCTGTTTGGTATTATATTAAAATGATGAAATTGGGACAGCAGGTCAGAAGGTCGCATGAAAGTGTCTTTATCGACGCTGAGAACTTAAAAGGAGATATACTCCCAGGTGTGAAAGTTGACAGATAGTTGACAAAGTTGATATTACAATGTTAAATTGTTTGTTTAAGTCTGGATTTTCACAATATATATAATTTTTCTCATACCACCTTTATTCTCGATCTTCATCCAATACTCATTCTTAAACATCTTCATTATTGTTTGTATTACTTTCTCTTGAACGACAGAAGGATATACAAGCTTCCTTAATCAAACACTTACTTTTACTTCTTCCACTTTTAAACTTCTTGCATCCTTTACTAATTGCTTACATCTTCCTCTTGAGATTTTATACTTTATAACATTATTAAATGCTCTAAAAACCTTTCCACTTGGATATTACACTTTTTAAACTCTTTGAATGGTTTGGTGTTGTGTTTAATTTTTTATATTTCATTTTATATAAAAAGATATATTGATAAAAGTTCAAATTTCAAATGTAATAGTTTAAAATTTTTTGTTTTAGGAAGTAAATGTTAATATGCACAGTGAATATAGTTCCATTCTATCAAATACTCCAGTTAGTTGCACTACTGGACAATTGCAGTCTACAATTAGTCATTCTCACAGTAGTCAAACTCCTAGTTATAATGTATCATCTCCATTTCATAGTCATCTCACTAGTCGTGTTTCGTCTCCCACTGGATTTCATTCTAAACAGTCAAGTCCTTCAGTATCAGGTTTAACTCATATGGCAACATTGAGGTAATATGATATATTTTATATTTATAATAAATAATCTCTGATGATTAAATAATGAAACTATTACAATATTCCTTGTTATATTTACTGAAATTTAATGGACTTAATAATAAATTTTACCTGCTATGAGTAGTTTTACATGCTGTATAATCAGTTCATTTATGTAGTAATTTTTATACATGGTCTCAGTTTCATGTGATCAAAAAATATCTCTCTATAATATTTATTGAAATTATTATATAGCATTGGACTGAAAATCATATTTGATTTTATTGATCTTGTTTTGGTTGATCTGTAGAGAGAGAATGTTAAGTGTCTCTGCATTCAATGATAACAAATTTACTTGTCTTTACTATGTGCAAAAACACTCAATTTCAGAAACTGGAATGATTTGATTAATTCATAAAAACCTCAAAAAATTTGTTAAGTAATAAAAGTTTACTTTTGCAATTAATTTATATCTATTTGAAGAAGAATGTTTTGAAGATTTAAATGTGGATGATATCAATGAATTTTTTACTGATTACAAATTAATTGATGAGGATTTAATTAGCGTAATATGTGAAACCCATTCTGCTAATGAATCTGACAGTGACTCTAATAGACTAGTTTTATTCACTGCACAAAATATTTACAAAGCACTAAACTAGCCTAGAATTTGGAAAGTACAATTTTAGATATCAATTTCAAGTTAAACAAGCTTGGATTTCAGCAAGATTTAAAAAACTGTTGTAGTGAATAAAGTCAGGTAGTAGTAGGGTAACTGCACTTTTAATAGCTTATCCAGTCAAAATTAAGCTGATACCAATATATTTTGTGTAGGTGGATGGAGTGTACATAGATGGGTGCAGCATATCCTTCTGTATCCAGCATATCCTTCTATATCCAGCATATCCTGATTATCCAGGCATGGAGGTGTGGATAATATAGAAACATGGCTAATCCACAAGTCTGTTTTAATGAAACCTAATCAATTTAGTTTTCAATTTCATATTAAAATTATGAATAAATTATGAATAAAATACATTTTGAGAGTGATAATTAATTAATAAACTTTAAACTTCTTGTATTATTAACTGAGGTTGCCAGCTATATATTGTCATAACACAACATTAATTTTGCAATATTAATGATTTATTGATAAGGAAATGATGTAAAATTGTTTGAATAAAATATTTTCAAACTTATTTAATGAATAAAAAATAATACAGTATACACATAAGTAAAGCCATATTTTCAGGAATCAATTGTATTTATTATACTTGTTAGGCCATTTAATTTATGCTTTGACATTTTGGAAGTAGTTCTGATGCTCAGTATACCATTTTTAAAAGTCAGTTAACAATACAGATTTTTTAGAATTTTAATATGAGTATTGTATTTCTAATAAAAACTTTTATTAAGACGTAAGCATGCATGGATAATCCACACACGGATAATCGAGAGTATATTGGACTTAGAGATAATATATTTAACTGTGTTAATAGTATATTCAATGAATTAATTCAACTTACACAAGTTTGAAAGTGTACGAACTATTAAGAAAACATAGAAACTGGAAATTATTGATGATGATGATTTTTTATATTATAAAGATACATTTTATCACAATTTCATGTAAATTGATTTCATTATCTGAATAATAAAATATATATTATATATATATTTTCAGTCGTTCTCAATCTCCATTACTTACTGGTTCCCTTCATCAACCATTTGTGTTTACGCCACCACCTTCTCAAAATTGGGCATATTCGGCAGCTGGTTCACCCAAAAGTGTTCTGTGGGAATTAGTTGAACCACTTGCACCAGATATCTGCTTAGAACAAATGTACATTGAATCTCATAGGTAAGAACTGTCCTGTAATAATTGAATTGTTAACTAAATGTACTATTTATCAGCAAAACTGATTGATACTGATGTAACACAAATATTGTAATTATTATCAAATAGAAAATTAATAAATTACATATATAAAATTGAAAAGCATTATGATAATTTAGTATTATATAATATTTTTTTATATACACATTTTTAATAAGTTATTAAGAGATAAGAGTAAATTTTAATAAGAAATAAATTTTTTCAGTCATAGTTTAGGTGAAAAATCATCAAAAATTTTCATCACTACAGACATTTGCAATCAGAATTTCCTATGTTTTTTGTTTAAAGAACATCAGCATTTAAGGTAGGCATTATATAGTTCTTTATTAATATTAAATAAGTATATGTTTAAGTATAAATAGATTACATTTTATATGAGCCATTGAAAGTGGTGTCCGTTTTTCAAGAGACTGCATTGTTGCTGGGTTTCATTCCTGATGGCATTGTTTACATATTTGTTGTAAAGAAATAGGAATAATTACATTATTTTCCAACAGGTAAAAACCATTTAACAATAAATCCTCAATAATTTTGAAAATTCTGCAGCTCAAACTTGTTCTAGTCTTTTTGGATAATCAAAACAGAAATTAAGATGCATCCTGTACTGCCTTGAAAATTAAGATGTATGCATTTGGAAGTGACAAAGAGTTACTACAAGCCACACTACTTAATTAATCCGTTTCTGACCACAAAAACAAAATCTTTTTTATTTACATTTTTAGCTCTGTATCATGCATAAAAATGCCTATAAAGGCAATAACTGTATAATAATATATATAAAATTATATTATCTATATTTATTCCATATATATACACTGCTGGCCATTAAAATTGCTATACCATGAAGGTGGCATGCAACTAACATGAAATTTGCACAAAAGGTACAACATGCTGGGATATGCAAATTATTAGCATTTCAATGTATGCTCGCAAAGCAGATGGAAGTAAGTCCACCTACAATCTGTAAAAGGGAAAACTGTAAAGTTTTCCCTTTTATACAGATTGTAGTAAGCTTTACTTCAACCTGTTTTTCATAAAGAAATTGCATTTGCATGTTCGTTGCTTGTGTAAAGGTTTTGTTATGCCTCATGTAAGGAAGAGGAATGCCTACCAGCAATGTGTGAGAGTTTGATCATGGTAGAATCATAGCCTACCGGGACTGTGGTTTATCATTCCATATTATTGCTGCTTGTGTTGGTTATGATTCCATGATTGTCATGAGAATACGGAGTCGTCAGGTCCAGGAAGGCCATACAGAATGCTGTGTGAGATCTCAGCAACCCCTGATCGCTAATACCCAAAAGGACAAACATCTTGACCACATGGTGTTGTGGGATTGTACAGCCACATCATATATCCTGAGTCAGGAACTTGGATTTTCAGAACAGTAAGTGTCTGCACAAACAGTGTGATAACGTCTGCAGCACAATGACCATTGCTACAGCTCCCCTTGAAGCTGCAGCAGAGACAGGTGCACTTACAGTGGTGTGTTCAACGAAGAATATGGACACAGGCATGGCATTACGTTATCTTTTCAGATGAAGCCAGGTTCTATATACAGAATCATGATGGCCATATTCATTTGTGGAGGCACCAAGGAAAATGTTCATTGCTAGTTTGCATTCGTCATTGTCATGTGGGCCAAGTATCTGGAGTGATGGTTGCTGTATATTCATTGATCTCAAAAACAGTTATGATCAAATATCAATGGATATAGTATATTGGTGTTTGATGAAGATGAGAGTGCCTAAGAGAAATTAAGGGAATGCAATATAATTACAGTAATACCTCGACTTATGCTACTCCGGCTTACGCGAACCCAGAGTTACACGATTTTCAAATCTCATCGATTTGTCTTTTGTTTGAGCGCCACGCAACTATTGATTACTCATTCCCCCCACACTATTGTTCAGCTTACGTGTTTGGACGTGTCGTGTGGAATCGACATATAGCTACAATTTATTTTGTGTTATTTATTTCTGTGTTTGTTATATCTACAGAGACTCGAGAGACTCTGTGTGGTGATTTCTTTTATTGTGAATGAATCAAAAGACGAGATAACATTTATTAGCTTACATACATCCAACTTGGATTTTACACAAATTATGAAATTATACTTTGACTTATGCGAATTTGACTTACACAGTTATCGCTCGGTCCCACCTATTGCGTAAGTTCAGGGTATTACTGTATTAATTAAACAATGTACTAGTATCTACTAATTATATAATTAAGTCAATTACAATACAACTGTAGTAATTCTATGGCATTTCTTCATCTAGCCTTTGCTAACAAGCCTCTCCTCAAACTTGCCACTTTGTGTTCATATTATATCTGTTGGTATAGTGATGTCATAGTCACTTCCTATTTCGTTTTTTCACATTTTTGATTTGCATATGTTTATTTTTCCTGCTGGCAGTAAGCATAAAGGTTGAACTATTTATTTACATTCATTAAGTCAAATAATTATCATAATTGTTTTTTTTTACACCTTCTGTTTCTCCCACCATGTGACTAATCATGATCTCTAGACAGTCAGACTGCTAATGGTTTTCTAGTAGTCTGGTTTTGTTTCTGGTTGGGAGAGTGAAGTAGTCACCCTCGACTAAACAAAATTTCCAAAATAAATGTAAATAAAACAAAATAAATGATAAATTTTTCTTGCCACAATCAAATATTTATTTATTTGACTGTTGCAAGAAAAATTAAAAAATGAAGAGTTAAATATTAATGCAAAAAAAGGAATAATGATAAGCACAAGAAGAAACTACTAAATAGAATGGAAGAAATGGAGGTAGTTATCAGGAATTATATATGATATAGAAATGCCTAGAAAACAATAGATAAAAATTTAAAAAATAAATATGAGTTTTGTTATATGAAATAGAAACATCAGTTTAAGAAGAAAAGAATTAATGGAGAAAACAAATATGAGAATAGCCAAATTGTCAGTGGAAATTATTAAGTAAAATTAGAATGTGCACAAGTAACTCATATTGCAGAGAAAATAGAAAGAACATGAGATTGGGATGGTATTGTCATGTGTGAATAGAGTATAGAACCAATAAAGAAAATTTATGAAAAATTGACAAGAGGAAAGAGATGAAGGGGAGATGCAGATTGAAACAGTGAAATAAGTCATACACAATGGGAAAGGGATTGCTAGTATAGATAATATTACAGATGGGGATGTTAATATTTCCTAATATTTCCTATATCCTAATTTTGCCAGCTTTTACACTTTGGGATAAAGAATAATAATTATTTTCTACTGTAGATATTTATTTGACTCTAATTTATTTCATTAAATTTTTAATAACAGGATGTTTGTATGTTACTTTTGTGATATGGTAATGGAGAACATATTCATTAAGAGAACTTAAGTGTGATTTATATTTGGTACAGATTGCGTTTCTCCCTTTCAAATCTCATAGTGTATAGATAAAAAGAGAATTATTGATGATAGAAACAGGAAATTGAAACTCATTACTAATAAACAATTATTAATTGTAACATTTAATTTGGAATTAATGCTTTTATTAGGATTTAATATAAAAATTGATAATGGAAATGTATCCAACATTAATTTTATTCTTAGTTTGCTTTAGTTTGACATATGAAATTGTTTTATTAAATACATATGCTTTATAATTTTGAATTTAAATGTTATTTAGGCTTATAAAATTTGAAGAAAGTAACGATCAAGAACAATTAATATTTGGTACGGTCAGCACAATATTAGCCAGAGATGCAGATATTCTTCCTGCATTAAATCTATTGATAACTGTTGATGTAGGATTTACTATAACATTGTATACAGGTATTACAAAAGTAAGTATTTTTTATTTATTTATTTTTATCCTCATATATTTGATTTAATATATTGAAACTTATTTTAACTATGTGATTACATTATATTAAATTATAATTAAATGTGCATGTTTTTAAATACAAGGTTTTTCAAAACGAATGCTACCATTTTAAATTACTGTAATTATGTTAATTATTATCTAAGAAGTATGCAATGTACACCAAACAATAAAATGACCATCCGAGTTTCATCTTCCACTTGCATTTAAACATCTTGCAGTCTATTACCTCTAGGAAGCAACATAAATGACAATGGTGACTTTGCAACAGAGAAGGCATTTTGTGTTTTGCAGTTCACAATATTGGAATCGCTCATCATTTGTGAAACATGAGTAATCTGCAGGAGCTGTAGAATTATGGCTACTGTGGAAAGAGTGACAATGTAAATGCCAAAATGAAAGCATAAGAGGAATTTGAGTATTGGTCAGATTTGTACAGTACAGTACATTGTGACACCAGGTGTGCAGGCATTCAGAAATTGTAATTGGCAAATGTATAATTTTAATGGTTTTCTAGTTTTTTAATGTATATTACAATGTTCTTGGATAATAATTAACATAATGAGGATAATTTAAAATGGTAGCATTCATTTAGCAAAACTCTGTATTAAAACTTATATTAATGCTGTTTTTCTACTTTCATTTTTTTTTATTAGATTTGTAAAGTACATATTCCTATGGTAGCTGGACCTTTTAGCATGCTATCTGGTACTAGTAGTCGTCGAGCGTCTTTACAGTTTGGTTCTCCTAGAAGAAGCAGTTTGATCACGTCCAGTAGGCCCCCAAGTGCAGTGGATCCAAAATTTGATGAAGAAGTAAGCTATATCATTTAAAAAATATAGAAAATTTATTAATTTTAATTTGTAAATTTCTGTAACAAATACATCTATGTATTTAGTATTGGTAATATAAATAAAATATGTTGCATTCAATATTTTAAATGTAACTTTGTTATTATGAATTATTGTTAATACTTCAAGAAATATATTTTACAAAAATATTGTTTTAAAAAGATATTTAAAAACTATAAATAAAAATATAATTTATGCACAGATTAATGCTGAAAATTTAACTAAACTACAGAAAGATGAAAAATAATATAAGAATAAAAAATGTGAAATCAATAATATTTAAAAGGAATTTGAGTAATTAATATATTGAAAGTTTGGTTTAATATGTTTTATATAGTTATAAAGTATTTTAAAGTATATAATTTGATTTTGTTCTCTTCAGTTAAAATTGCTTTCTCCTGTTCCAATTCATATAAATGACAGTAAAATAATGGAGGATTCTTTGATTGATGACTACAATTTACCTTCATTAGGAACTGTAATTGGTTTAAAGGATTCAGTTATGAATAGAGTAAATTTGGTAAGTACAATATGAAATTTTAAATTTGATAAAAATTTGAATAATAATACCTAAAAAAAAAATCTTGCTTTTATCTAAAGTGATCATGTGAGAAACAAAGCTCAAATAATGTTACCAATCAAATAATCAAGCTGGATTTATTATTGGGATATATTTTGATTAATTAAATATACAAATCTTATTTAATTTGGACTAAAAGTAATTGATTAAAGTTGGATTTATACTATACAATTTTGTCTGTTTCACCGTCATTACAGTAAATGGATAGATGCACCCACTGGCTGTTTTTCACCATAAGTACTGTACTCTCTCAAATAATGGATGAGACTAGACTTACTTAAAATGAGTTTATAATTTTTCTAAAATTTTCATTAATATTATATTAACATTTCATCATGGTGTCTCTCAAAGATCGATCATAGTAAAAAAAATTCAATGATGCTTTTGTCTCAAGTTACCATAAGTTTTGAACAGAAAATGTTTTTCTATTGATTGCTGGTTGACATCTATTTGTAAGTGTTCTGGATCCAATAAAAAGTAGGAACAAGGTTTACTTGTTTTATTCTGTGAGTTTGATATCTGTAAATAGTCATTGCTAAGCAGCAGTTTGTATGGATCCATTTTGCTGGATGAAATTATTTAGTGGAAACTCTTGATGTCTCCATTTGGCTTGATTAGTTGATTAATTTCTAAAATAGTCGGTAATTCTTTCTTCAAGTTTGTTTATCTTTTTAATTACTAATTTGTTTTCTTTACGTTTCTTTTTCAAACTGTACTGATCTTTATAATTTTTTCTTTCCTAAGATTAATACAATGTGAAGAAATTTATCTCATCTTTTGATTATATAGGGATTTCACAGTTTTCATTATATATGGGGGGAAACATGCAATTTTCTAGTAAGATATCTCTCTTGATATCATATTGTAAAAGTTTTATTATTAAGGTGAGAAATTTTAATATATGAACTTGTGAAATTTGTATAATCATAGTCTCTTCAAAATAAATAATTATATAAAATTCAAAAATCTAAAATTGAGTAAAATATTTGTCTGAAAAGTTGGTTGGATTAAATATTTGTATTATTCTTTATCATTTCTATTAAATATTCACAATTTTCTTGTCTCTTATAAATTTTTATTTTTGTAGGAAACTTCAAATGGAACATTTTACAGGATTTCTTTGCCAAAAATGTCTAATTCAATAATAGGTGAGTAAATTTTTCTTTTGTAAATTCTATATTTATAGATTATAATACAATGCAAGGCTATAAATACAGCTTTTCAAAAATAATTTAATTGGAATCTTGTTGAAATAAAATATTTATGACATCACTTTTTTATCTTTGTTTTCGTTTCATATAACTTTTGAAAACTTTCCATTTTTATATATTTTTTTATCAAATAGAAGTGTATATTAGCATGTATATTTTAAATGTTTCTGAATTATGATGATGTGTATTTGCAGTATAATAAATCTTGTTGAATTAGTTTTTATGTTTCCAAAATATTAGATTCCAATATTAAAAAATATTTATTAAAAAGATAATTTAAGCAATATCTGGTCAAAGTTAAGCTAAAATAGTAAAACTTTTATGTCCATGCATAACTTAAAAATGAATGAACTTTTTTGGCTAATTTTATTAGCTATCCTTGAGTTTTAAATTTGAAACAACTGAAAAAAAATCCTACGATATGCACTTCATTCATGTTCAAATACATTGAATAGCTTGATGCTCTATCCAAAACTAATTACCTTGTTGGGCTGCAAATGCCAAAAGAGATGAGGAGATCTTTTCTAGTGTGATATTGATGTTCTTTAGTTCCTACTCCTAAAGATTAGGCCTATCTATACATGCACTAATCTGTCACAAGAACACAATGTCAATCAATGCTTCTTGAGGATTGTGCCTTATCCTTATCATTCTTCACTAGCTTGTATACTGTTGGGTTGTGTTTAAATTTTCCCTTTTACTATTATACATTTTTCCTAGTTTGTTTTCTAGTTGTGAAGAGTTTTGTGATTGCAAATAGAGGAGAACACAGTGGCCAGTGATGATGGACTTTCATTTTCCTTACATTTCATAGTTGTCTATTTTTGATGCAGAATGTGTGTAAGCCTGTTTAATTGGAGTCTTAAAAGATAAAAGTTTGTATGACATTGGATCATCAGATACATAAGGAATTTGGAATGTTTTGTGTATCATTCTAGTTTTTAAGGCTGCATGCCAGGATAGCGGTGCTGAACATCTGATGTACACATTTTCGCGTTTAAAACTTTGGCCTCAACCTCGCTTATGATTTTTGTATTTCCTTTATGGCTTATAGTATATCATAGTATTTGAAAAACTGCTTACTTCTTGCTTTAGAATATGTACTTTACAGACATTTAGGAAAGAATACAATTATTTTCATTTTAATAAAGTGTGATTATATGGAAAAAAGTCAGAAAATAAATATAGCTTAAGTTCAGTCTTGATAATACCATCTAGTATCAATGAACTGAAGTAATTTGCAAGGAATTTTTACATGATCTTGATTTACCAACAAACTATGATTAATGATTACATCCAGTCTTTCCTTCTCTGAAAACTGCACTTATAATAAACCACAGTGCTACTTCTCAGACCTTAAAATGCAGTACAATTCTCAAACATTTTTGGTTGTCTTAATTAACCTTCTTCAGAACAGAAAAAACAAATTTCAATTTTAAAAGAACAAAAGCTGGAGTCTTATGGAACATTGATTTTGAATATTAACATTTTAGAACAACAAAAATTTAAATGCATGTGTTAGATTTGTACATAGATTGAAATAACACAAATAAAAACAACAAAAGAAAAATAAAATAAAATTAAAAAAACAATGAAAGAAATAAAAAATAAAACAAAATATATAGCTTGTAAACTTAACCATATTTTTAACAAATGTGTGTGTAAATATAAGTATGCAGAACTGGATATAATACTTATATATATGATGGTTATCTTGAGCCTAAAAAGAGATTATCACACACTATCATATATATATTAAGCTATTATATCCAGTTGTGCATACTTGTAAGTTTTTTTTGTATGGCATAGTACACGTAATATGAGTTATGTCATTAGTTTAATTCTTACATATATATTTTTGTTAACAATACAGTTAATTTTATGAACTATATATTTCATTCCATTATTTTATTTCTTTTATTGTTTATTTTTTTGTGTTTTTTGTTTTGATTTGTGAGTTTATATTTTAATCCTTGTAGAAGTCTGACGTGCACATTTAAATTTTTGTTATTATGAAACATTACTATTTGAAATCAACTTGTTCCAGAGATATTCCAGTTTTCATTCTTTTTGTTGAATTGAAATTTGTTTGTTTCTGTTCTGAAGAAGGTCAATTAAGATTACCAAAAACATTTGAGAATCGAAATTGTACTGTATTTTAATGTCTGAGTAATAGTACTATGGTTTATCCAGTCTTTCAAAAGAAAATATATAAATTTGAAGGATGTTGGTCATTACAATGAATATATGAGATGATAAGATAATTATATGGAAAGTGGTAGGGCACAAGTTTAAACAAATCAATCTGATGAGCAGAAACACTATGGATAATAAAAAAACATAGCTTTGTCAGAAAGAAAATCAAGAGCATGATTCAGCAGCAAGCAAGTAGGACTGCCTTAAAAGCAAGGCAAATATTCTTTTTTGATGCATTTATGAGAATGCTGTAGGGCAGGATATCCTGCCTGCTGGCATAGAATGAGTTAAAAAATAAGTCCCTCATTGCAAAAGCAGGGAGCTAATTGCACTGATGAAAATGTGTTTCTGAAGTCTGGAATGATGATAAGATCCTAGTCCGTTATTGTTAAATTCTGCAAATCCTGTTTATCTGATGATGATATGTTAGGAATTTCTGGAGATATCTTTATCAGGAAAGTAAGATGTTCACATTTGTCAAGAACTGCTTTGAGTTTTTTACTTTTTGGATTTCAATAAAATCAAATAACTTTAGTGGTATGCTATAGGAGACTTTAAGGAATGATAGAACTTGTGCTAGGCTAGATTTAGAAATCTTATAGAGACTACAGAATAATTTATGAGGTAGTTTTTGGTGTAGGAAATTTAATCTGTGTCATTGGTATGTTTGATCAGTAAGTATTCTGAATTACTGGATATGTCTAAACAATAGTATAAAAGAGGATTGTATATACTACAGGGATGCTGAAAGCATATCAAATGCTCTGTAACTGAATATATGTAATTGATATTGTAGGATTTCTTCTAGTTCTATTTCAAATTAGAGTCTGAGAGTGGTTAACAAAAATTTTTTTTTTTAAATACTTGCTGGACATAAAAGGTTTAGTTTCATAAATTATTAAAATGTTATTTCATATTTCAGTTACAAAGCTATTACAAGCTTTAAATAGTATTTTGCCAAAAGAAATTGCTATTCAAATATTTGCCAAATGGTATGCTATGAGAAATGCTCCTGGATCGAGTGACTTGACAATTCGTTCTGAATTAAAAACATTTCTTTTATGTCTTCTGAATAATATGGGTTACGATACAGATGTAACAACATTTGGAGGTATTTTAAATAAAGATATGTCATTATCTCCTGTAGCAGTAAAGAAAGCAAAAACTTCTGAGCAAGGTACTGATGAGGTAAGATAAATGTTTGGAATTACTTAATTTAAGTATTATAAAATGTATTTATTCATCGTCTAATTTTAGGATTGGTCATACTTAATATCATCTACACATTCCAAAATGAATGAGGATCAAAAGAATTCTGTCGGTTTTGCTAATTGTGATGAAAAGTTTCAAATAAGTTCTAGATACATTTCAGAAAAAGAAATCAACAGCATTAACATTCATTCTCCTTTATTACCGTATATATCTTACATTCATTTAGCATTACATCTTGTATATGAAGTAAGTAAATATTCAAAATATGCAAAAATATTTTATATTAATTGTTATGCAATGATTAGTAAATGTTATTCATCACAAATGCACTTTTAAGTGTTTAATATTAAATTTTATAAAGATTAAAAAAAAAAAATTTTTCATAATTAAATATACAGGGTGTTCAGAAAATCATTATACTTTTCTAATCATATTTTTGCATTATTTCAAAAGATGTGTGTCCCCCACACTTACCAGTTCTAAATTCACCAGACTTTTATATATGGGGAGCAGCAAAATCTGCAGTGTATCGAGATCGTTTGTGCACGTTGGATCCAAACCTGTATTGATGCTAACAGGGGTTACTTTCAACATCGTTTGTAATTGTCATTCATATTTACCTCCTATATTCTGTATTGAAACACATCTGTTAATAAATATATAAGTGTACACTTTCTGAACACCCTATATAACTATTAAAATTTTTAATTTATTTTGTTGAAAAATAAGTTTTTATTTTAATTACTTGAGGTGTTTTAAAAAAAAGAAAAAAATATTTGCAGGATTGTAAACTAAATATACTTCAATGGAATGAATTATCATCATTAGCTTGTTTTTTGTATCAGATTTCAAGGTAAGAATCAAATTTTATGATTAAATGTTTTGTATTTTTCTCCTAATTTTATGTCATCATTCTTGTTTCATGGTTATTTATGTATAATGTAAAAGATTTTGTTTTGAATTTCTTAATATAGTTTTTAGTAGAATGGAAATTTTATTCTTATGATGATTTTATTTTAATATAATGTTTTCTGTAATAGTGTTGAGAATAAAGGGGAACATGTAAAACATACTAAAATTAACAAAAAATAAATGAGTGTTTATTATTTAACTTTCTAATTTAAATGATGACAATGATGATGAATGAAAAATTTTATTTCTAACACTACATAACAGTATTGAAATTAGATTGCACAGTTCTTCTAATGATGCTGAGAGTATTGAAAAATTAAAAATCTAGAATTTGGATGCATTGTATTTCATGAACAGTCATTGACATTGCAATTAAGATTGATCAGAATATTGTTGGTATTGTTTACTTTGGAGTAAACTAACACAGAAGTTACAATAAATTATTTTTCATGCTTTATAAAAAAAGAAAAATATGTGTAATTTAATGTATATAGTGCATAACATATTACATTTGTTGATACATAAAATTCTACTATTATACTAACTTTATGGTTATACTAATTTCTTAGTGAAATATTAAAGAAAGTAATTTTATTTTTAGAGATCTCAGGCTTCCATTGTATCAGAATCATTATTGGCAAGATTTTCCAGATGTTTGTTCTCTTCTGTCAGATAATTATCAGCTGTCAGAAGGTAAGTAATTTAAAGGAGCAGGTTAAATTACTGAATATAACAAATGAGATGTACAGAATGAGAAAGTTAGCATAGATGTTCAAGACTGAGAAACAAGCTGCAGAAATTCAGAATTAAGAGCTACTTGGCTCTTTGTACTGTTGGGATAATGGGTAGCAAATTCTTCATTACAAGGTGGAAGTAATGCTTTCCTTTACAAAGCAGTCATAGAATGGTTCTGCAGAGTTATAAATCAGAATGTTCTTACATCAGAGATGTTCATACAAGCCAAAGCTTTGCAATTTGGCTTGTATGAACAGCTTCCTGAAAAATGTTGAAAATGATTCCCAATGAACATGTATGAATTTTAATTTACCATACTTTTTGGTGTATAAGACGACTGGGCGTTTAAGACGACCCCGACTTTTACAGTTAAAATATAGAGTTTGGGATATATTCACTGTATAAGACTACCCCAGCCCGCCCTTGTATCTTATTACTGTACCTCCTCTACCTCTCAGATCTCACACATGCGCACCTGCACCACTTCACTGCTGTCCTCAGGAGTGAGATCTGAGTGGCAGAGAAAGAGGTACAGTAATAGGATATATACAAGGGCGAGCTGGACGGGTGAAAGATGTATGTTTTCTGGGTACAGTGCTGTTCTATCTCTATCCATACCCTGGGCGTCCTGGCCGACTGCGGCACCCGCCCTATAAGACGACATCCGGCGTATAAGACGACTCTCAACTTTCGAGAAGATTTTCCTGGGTTAAAAAGTTGTCTTATACACCAGAAAATATGGTATTTGGAATTGACTATAATATAGTAGCACAGTGGGAGGCTAAGCTTCTTTCTGTTTACTTCTGATCTATTTTACAGAAAATACCTTGAATGCAGATAAAACAGCTGTTCTTTTGTTATCCCTTGGGCAAACTTTGCTATTAAAACATAAGTTATTCTTAAGCCAACCCAAAAGCAAATAAAGCACTGTCTGAATCCTACCATGGGTTGCTTACTGAAACCATGAAAAGGGTGCATACGATACCATTTCCATTTATTATGCAAATGTTATTAAGCAATAAAGCTGGATAAAGCAGAATTAAGGAACTTCATCAAGGTTGACTTTACAGAATATGAAATTGAATGGAAATTGAATAGAAAGACTTTAATGAAAACAGAAATTATGACAGAGTGGCTGGAACAGCTGAATAGAGAAATGCTGGGCCAAACAGAAAAATGCAATATTTTCAAGAAATAAAAGTATCACATAAAGACATCCAGAGTAAAGTAACATTTGGCAATAGAAATTTTCATATAATAAATACAACCATCCTGACAATTACTTCAAATGTCAAATGACCAGCTGGATTCTTTTATTGGGCTATGAAAACTAAATACAGTCGAGTCAGCATAAGTTGTCATAAGTACAACTTGATACCATCGGTTAAGTAGTCAGTTTTCTGTGGTCCCAGCCAACTACATAGGCATTAATGTTAAAAAAAACTCTGGTTTATTTGACACCATTTAACTTGTCACCACTGGATAAATCGACATATATTTGTTATCCCACACTCGTTTAGACGTCTGATAAGTTGACTCCCCTCCTGAAAAAAAATGAGTTCACACCGCACAGTGCGGTGTGAACTCATTTTTTTTTTCAGGAGGGGAGTCAAATTAGTTATTAATATATACATATTAATAAAAATGCCTTAACATTTTATGTATTTTTATGTATAAAATAATAACAGATAACTAAAAAAGAAAATATACAATCTATATCAATTTCACAGCAGAATCCAAATTTGCATTTTCTTACCTTGTGTTATTTGTAGCACCTGTTTCCCATTTCTGTTAGAAATGAGTGTCCAAAAGCTAATAACACTTATGCTGAAGGAAAAATATGAACTTGTTTCTGAATTTGAATGTAAGAAAACTTTGCAAGCCAAATTTGCAAAGCAAAAATTCCTTCCAAAAACAGTTCCTGAAGAAAAAAGATGAAATTAAGAAACTTTTCTTGGATTTTTGTCGCGGCTGTCTCGAAAACGCCAGAGAAAGTTGCCATACAAACATGTTGAAGATGCTCTCTTACGTTGGCTAAAGCAGATTCTTTCATCGAATCTTCCTGTTTCGGGATTGATACTGAAACAAAAGGCAATGGAAATTGCTGGGGTACTTGGAGTAGAAATCAACTTTAATGCCAGTGATGGATGGTCAGAGAAGTACATTGCACTACTGTATTTTCCTAATTGTAGTATTGTGGTTTTTTTCAACTTCGCTTTAGTCATCATATCGGATAACTTGACACATTTTCGCTTTTCCTTGGTGTGTCGATTTATACTGACTTGACTGTAATTATTAAGTAATTTGGTAGATGGTTAGGTTGCTATCTCTTAGTCTACCTAATCACCTATCTTCTACCAAATTGAACAAGAAAAGAAATTATCACTAAAGGCGTTAATTACATATAAGTACCATAAGTACCTGCTTTATTCGCTAGCACTTTCGATGTATTATAAGGTGTTGTCCTAAGGCAGAAACAAACTCGAATAAATATTTCAAACAAACTTTTCAAATTAAAACTAATGGCTTTAGTCCTTTAGAACAAAATTATAATTAAAATAAACAAATGTAAAGAATTTAAGTTAAAGTGCATGTGGTTACTACATGCATGTGCTGTAATGTGTGGCGCCAAGAGCGGATCTAGAGATGATGTTTTAGTTTTTTATATAAGCAGACCCACACTGTAGGTAACTCAAGTGTGGGGGAGTTGCATGGATTTAATAATATGGTGAGGAGGGCCTCCCAAACATACACCAGGCTCCTCTGATCACAATAACTGAGCATCACCACATGGTCCCACAGTGGGATGCATTGGTGTTGTAACATCATCCTTGATAGCTCAGTGTCACACCTGCCTACCATGATGGAATGTTGGTGTTCAGAGATGCTGCAAGATAACATTCTTGTTGTTGCTCTTACATAATGGGTGCAAATGTCAGATGTGTTTTCTAATGGGATAGAGTATAGAGTATACATTTGACTATTCTAGTATGGAAGTAGCATCCCTGTCATTGCATAGAAGTCTCCTGAGACTTCTATGCAATGACAGGGATGCTACTTCCCTGGTCACGGGGTGATGGATAGAAGCAATGCATGTTGTCTAAAAATTCGGCAAATTTGGGCAGTGATACGGCCACAGAACGGTAATGATGGATGGACTATTGTGCAGTCCATTTGGGATGTGTAAAGTGGTGGCAGAAAAAAGAGACTTTTTAATCTTGTTCATGACATGTTCATATTTGGAATTGGTATAACCCACCACAGTTACTGCTGAGTGAATGGCAGCAAGCTCAATGTTGGTAGCAGTTTGTGTGAAGGGCAATAGAAAGGCCCTTATAATTAAAGGAGCTATAGCCACATTAATGTACTGTTGTGGCTGGTATGCTGTTGCAGGGATTAATGGTGGTATGTTATTAAATTTATGGAACATTGAGAATATTATACCTCCCTGGAGCCTGGAGATGTTTAAGTCTAAAAATGCTATTTCTCCCCCATTTTCTTTTTCCCAGGTAAAGTAGATAAAAGGGTAAACCTTCACAAGAAAGTATTTCAGGACAAGAAAATCCTCCTCAGTGTCTTGCTACACTAAGAGAATGTGATCTACATATCTCAGATATATTAGTGGGTATGCTATCATGAGGGGGAAACTAAAAACCTTTCTCTCAACATTCCTCATGACTAATTCCGGTAGTATAGCAGACAGTGGTGAGTCCATTGGGACCCCTTGTTTTTGTAGGTATACATTCACATTGAACTGAAAGTAATTATGTTCATACAAATTACCACCTTTTTAAGTACTCCAGCAAATAATTTAATATTGTAAAAACGTTTTCGATTGTCTTTAATGATATTCGTCAGTTAAACAATAAAGAAAAAGAACATTATTAAAAAATAATAATAATTATGGTTTAAAGTTGCGACTGGACCAAGAAAGCTTTACTAATGTCTGTTTCCTTG
Source organism: Centruroides sculpturatus (assembly GCF_000671375.1). Classification (NCBI taxonomy): domain Eukaryota; kingdom Metazoa; phylum Arthropoda; class Arachnida; order Scorpiones; family Buthidae; genus Centruroides; species Centruroides sculpturatus. Next base: position 435,565 of record NW_019384669.1, on the reverse strand, counting down.
ACATTGATATCGTATGCAAAAGAGGTGAAATATGGACTAACATCTACAGGAAACCGGGCCTGAATAACATCATCATACCAAATAATTCAATGGATCCTAGACACTTTAAATATGCTGCTTTCTGAGCATGGATTAAATGAGCCTTTATTCATTGCACAAATATACTTGATACGTACAAGGAATTGAAGTACATTATCCAAATAGCACAGCAGAATGGTTACCAAAAGAATCTTATTAAAAAAAACTCATCGCAACTTTTCAAAATAAAACTAACCAGTCTCTCTTAATTAACAATAAATGCATGACAGTAATCAACTATCATCCCTTCTTAAGAAAAATGATGAATGATATTGTGAACATCAATAATTTATGATTACATATAGCTGTAATCCCACAGTATAAAAGTTACTAAGAAATGATAAAAAGAATGACAACCAGATCACTACCTCCAGCATTTACTCCATACCAATCAAAGACTGTCGTTTTGATTCAGATAGTGTTTATGTAGGTGCTACTTTGAGAAGCTTGGAACAAAGAATCAAAGAACATAACTACTCTATTAGAAAAAAACAACAATAGCACCATTTTAGCATCTTATGCCAACCAACAGGAAGTTGAGGTTATATGGGACCAGGCTTCCATTATTAGACCCATGCCTAATAAGCACTCTATCAAACATCTTGAAAAACTTGAAATTTATAAAGCCCAAGTAAAAACATCTTGTATCAATCATAGGGACGCTGACTCTCTGTCCACAGCGTGGAAATCGTTTTATGAAGATAAACTATAAACTATAATTTTTAGGAGACATTAATTTTTAATGCAAAACTGTTGAGCTATTTATATTCTTATATCCCTATCTTTATTTTGTATTTGTTCCCCTAAGCGCACAACATTACATACGCATGCACACTTATTATTTTTTGTAATTTTAATTTATGTTCTATTTCTTTAATGTTCTTTTTACTTTATTGTTTAACTGACAAAAATGTTTTTACAATATTAAATTATTTGCTGGAGTATTTAAAAAGGTGGTATTTTATATAATTCTTTCTAATTCCAGTATAAGTTATTACTGTAATTATGTTCAGTAACAAAAAGTAAAGCCTTGCAGATCTCTAAGGCTTGCTGCACAGAAAAGCACTCGTTGATGAATAGAGTATTAGTAAGCATAACTGCCTCAAATTGACGTACAGAGGGATAGAGAGTGGCAACATCCATTTTGTAGAAACTGTATCTATTAGGGGACAATTTACCTAGTCCAGCAGCTAAAGATGCCGCGATGGAGGAAGATGTAACAAGGGGGGAAGGAACCCACTTAGGAGCTTGACATACGCCTTTTCAAGGTAGTAGGTAGGGTGGGTCCTTTTGTTAACCAGAGGCCTCTTTATGTGTTTTGACCTCAAAAAAGAGCCAGGGGCATACTACATTGGACAGAAGATCTTCTTTGAGGCCTAATCCATACATTATGGTTACAGTGACCATACGTCCTTTATTTAAGAGGACAGTCCTTTATTTCACTGCTCTGTCCTTTAACTTTATTTATTTTCTAAAATAGGCATTTTGTCCTTTAGTTTGTAAAGTTGACACAAAGTTTAAAAAATTTTTTTTTAATAATATATTGAACAAGTTAGTTTTGTATACGCCATCACGACCAGTGTTGCATTGTTACATAGAGCGCAGTAGTGCAGTGTGTTGCCAACCAAACGGCCCACTGACAGTACTAAGGGGTGGACACTCTTATGGGAATTTTTGTGATAGTTTTTTAACTCTCTAGTTGGTGCATGATACACTTGTTAATTAAAGCTGAAGTTATTTGAAAGAAAAAAATGAAAGGTTTCTTCCTATTGTTATTAGAAAAGTGGTTTTAGCATTAGAAAAATCAGAAAATATACAAGCCAAAAAATCCAATGATGCTGTGTACACATTTTATCAAACGTGCATAGATTATCTAAATAATTGGAACATGTTTTTTATTGAAATAGAGATGTTTGAATGGGTCACATTATGCGAAGTTCCTTTGTGGGCGAAAGTAGAGGAAAGCTATATCTTAATTTTGAATCATTGGTCCGTAAATATATTCGATGGTGAATTATTTGATGAAGTTTCATGTGTAAAAAAATATGTCACAAACGAAAAGATCGACGAATGGCGACAGAATAACCAGCCCTGCCATCAAAGGTGGATTGAGATTTTTGAACATTTTACAGCAGAAGAAATTGTTTTCAAAAACGTTTGTAAAATCGTAGAATTTTTTTTGTTTTCCTGGATCTAATGCCCCCGTTGAATGAATATTTTCATTGCTGAATAATATGCGGACAAATGAAAAAAATCCATTTAAAAGTAAGCACATTAGAAGCATGTATTTCTGTCAAATACAACTTTCAAATGAACTGTATGGAATTTTATGACTTTAAGCGTGAAACGGCGCTATAAAAAATTAATTCTACTGAAAAGTATCAAAATTAATGTTATTTAAATTTTTACAATGTGTGTATGTGTAATAAATAATTCAGATTGTTTAAAATTTTAATGTTCGTAATAAATGTTATAAACTTATGAATTTTATAAGGTATTATTTGATTTTCATCGATATGTCCTTTATTTTCCCCCAAAAAATATGGTCACTGTAATTATGGTGCATGTGTGTAGCGACCACGCTCACTTTAATTTAAATTCTTTACTTGTTTTGCTAATCTGAAACTGTGTCATTATTCTTGTGTGTTTAAGAAACACATTAAATTCTTTACATTTGTTTATTCTAATTATAATTTTGTTCTAAAGGACTAAAGCTGTTAGTTTTAATTTGAAAAGTTTGTTCAAAATATTTATTCGAGTATGCTTCTGCCTGAGGACGACGCCTTTTAATACATCAAAAGCACAAGTGAATAAAGTGGTATTTATATGTAATTAATACCTTTTGTGATAATTTCTTTTCTTGTTCAACTAAAAGATTGGCATGACGTCCAACCCTCAAATAATTTGATTCTACCAAATTATTTCATAACTGTTTAGCTTTAACAGGACCAGGCTTCCATTATTAGACCCATGCCTAATAAGCACTCCATCAAACATCTTGAAAAACTTGAAATTTATAAAGCCCAAGTAAAAACATCTTNAAGTTTGTTCAAAATATTTATTCGAGTATGCTTCTGCCTGAGGACGACGCCTTTTAATACATCAAAAGCACAAGTGAATAAAGTGGTATTTATATGTAATTAATACCTTTTGTGATAATTTCTTTTCTTGTTCAACTAAAAGATTGGCATGACGTCCAACTCTCAAATAATTTGATTCTACCAAATTATTTCATAACTGTTTAGCTTTAACAGTCTGATAAAGAATTCAGTTGTTTGATGTTTGAAGCTCATAATTCTACTTTCAGATGTTACCTCTCTCTATTTCTTTCTCAACCTTTTAGATCAAAGTATATTTCAGAATTTCAGAGTCAATTACAGATAAATGGTTATGAAGCATATAATTGCAAATATGGAGTAAGGAGCATTGCTTGAAATGCTGACAAAGTACTTAGTGGATTTCAAATGCTTGGAGACAGATTCACCAATTCAAAGTTGTTTCTTCAAAGCCAAATGAGAATACTTACAATTTTGTGGCAACTGTTGCAAATGATATGGAAACAAAGTATTTTCCATCACTGCAAATCATTATGTTGACAGAATTTTGGATTCAAGACTGAGTGTGCAAGTCAATATACAAAAACAATCCATTAGTCATTTTCTGAGATTCAACAAAGGAAGAATAAAAATGATGATACAATGGCTTTATGCCAAAATGACACCTTCTACGGAGCTACCAATGGTCATACAGATTACATAAACAAACTCAGTTTTATATCAATAGAAAAGCTGCAGAAGGTTCAAACCTAGCACAAGATTTAATGATGTGTAGTTAGAAGCAGATTGCTATAATCAATTGTAAAAAACTGACATAAATGAATTTGAATTTAAAAAAAACACTAATACTTTTATGATAATTCATCATCGTACTGTAATTTTTTTGCATGTGTTTAATGTGTGTTCATAAATAGAAACAGTGCAGGCTACATTTAATGGTAATTTTCACAAAACCTCTGTATAATGTATAGTTTTTTTTTGTCTTATGAGTGTTCATTATAGAGAAGTTTCACTGTATTTCATCTGAAATCATATGCTATTTCAAGACTTATGAGAAATAGATAAAATTTATGAAAAATGTTCTTAAGAAATTTTGAGGAAATGAATTTATTAAAATAAGATATTTGATGTTTTGTTTTCGTAGTTATGATTATAAGGGTTGTTATTTAAATAATTAGTAGTATATTTTTAATAATTCATTTAATTTTTCAGAATAAGAATTCTTATTTTATTTCAGATGAAGTGAATCAACTCCATGCTCCACCATATTTTACTAGTTCACCACCTAATATTTTCGAATGGCTTCAATCACTGCTATTGAATAAAGAATTTCTACCATTCTTATATATTTCTAATGTTACCAAAACGATTAGGGATGTCATATTGGTAATAAGTTTGTATAATAACAACTTGAATATGATTTGTTTGTATTATTTATTTATTTAAAAATTTTTAATACTTTATATTTATTGTTTGTTGTTATAAATACATGGCAATGTTTATTTTAAATTGCTTCTTGTTTATTTTTTATTAACTGTAGTAAATTCTAGATTTTCCAAACTAGGTATCATATAGACTTATTAAAACTGAGACAGAGAACAATTTTAATTTTTTTTATTCTCTAATATGCATTTTGAATTTTTTCTGTCCCTTTTCAGTTGGAATATAATTTATTTGCACAGGTGATTTGTCTCTGTTCCAGGTTTAATAAGTCTGTATCATATCTGGTTTGAAAAACCTAGGATTTATATGTAATGCCATATAAAACAAGAGATGACTGCTCTCCAAAGAGAAATTAATGAAAAGAACAACCCACCCTATAATAAAAAAAGAACTTTAGTGCATAAAAACATAATATAAACAAAAAAATATATATATAATGAATTATTGAACAGATTACTGTTTATTATGTAGAATCTTTTTTATGCATTTTTTTTAAAACATAGAAAATTTCAAAATAAAAGAATGGTGCAGCTTGGCCTTTGTGGCCCTTGCGCCAAAAAATCCCAACCAACCAACCAAAATAAAAGATCTCCAAATTGGATATAACCTTAGTGCAAAAATGGAAAGATCATCTGGAAAAATTAAGGGTAAAGAAAGGGAGAGAATAACAAGAAGTATTCCTAGTAATTGAGGTATCTAAGAGAAATAATTCCACATTAAAGACAATTAAAATATTTAAAAAATAAAATTGTATGAAAATAAATGATATAATGATTAAATTTGGGAAAGCTTAGTATAGCCCTAGCAGCCTCAGCAGAATCCATAATAATAAGTTGGCCAGTTTATTAAAAATTAGGTAAATCTTATTCACTTGAAATAAAATTTTATGAAGTAGTGAAACAGTGAGAAGTAGCCATAGACTGTATCAGCAGACAATAATTGACAATATATTGGAAATTAGTATAAAAAAGACCCTGAAGTCAGAAGAAATAAGATGACATGATGTCAAAGAATACCTCTACTCATCAAATTTTTAGAAAAAGAATTAATGTGATTTTTAAATAACAATTTTCATCAAACACTATACCTAGGTCATTAATTGTATGAATAATAATAATAATGCAATGTTTACCAATTAAAAAAAAAAGTTGGGTAGGATTATGTAGAAGGAAATAACACATTGCTACTGTCTTATATTAACCCAAGATTATATAATTCCAATTGATTAACAAGTTCATTTATATTAGATCATAGAACAAAATTGCCAAGTTCAATTTTATACACAGTTATATTTGAGTACAATTAAATTATGAAATTAGTAAAATCAATTTAGTACATGTAAGTAAAATACATGTAAAAGTTCAAAATGTAAATATTTTTATTTTTTTATTTTTTTACTTATAGTTTACCCTTTAATTTACATATTTTTATATTCTTTACTATGTTTTCTTATATAATATATACACGGGATGACCTCGATAAACTGAAGCATCAGTTTTCCTTACCAATGATTATATGACATTTGAAATAAGTTTTACAGCACATTTTACATGAATTTTTAGGATATTAATTAAAATAGAGCTTGTATTTAGTGTGTTTAAAATAAATAACTAAGCAAATATTTTTCTTATAAACATTTACTTTCCATCTTTTTATTTCAAAAATTTGGAATAGAATTACACATTAATGTACATTTTACAATAGGCTTATATTTATAAAAATAAAAGAATCCATAAATATTTTAGAATTGATAAATATTTTCAAAACTCGGATCCATCTTCAGATTGACTTGAAAATTCAATGAAGATGTTCAAAAATGAATTTTTATTAATTCTAAGATAATTCTTGATTCCTGTCTCTTTGAGTTTAAGCTTTAATGTCAGTGTTTGTCTATGGAGTCAGTTGGTAAGTTTAATTGAAATTACAGTATGAAACTATTGCTAAATTCAGAAACTTGAACTATTATTCTGTCCTGTAAGGCATATTTTGCTTTTATTTTATATATATTTTAAGACAGATGTATATGATGACAAAATTAAGGGAATATTGAACATCAACAATAAATTTAATCACACATTCTAATTGTCGAAATTAAAAGAGGCGATTGCTAGTATCAATTGATGTTCAATATTACCTTAATTTTTTGGTTTGTGTGCATCTACCTTTAGGAAGAAGTGAGAAATATACATAAAAACAGATTCTATAAATTCAAAGGCTCCTTTTTGGATTCCTTAACATGAATTGTAGTTTTGTATATTTTATTATTTCAACATAACAGAATAATTAATTTAGGATGTTTTTGTTTGAAAAATATTTAAGTATTAGTAAATGTGCTATCTTAATTTTGAGCTGATATTCTGAAAATTCAAGTAAAATATACTGTAAACTCAGTGAAAGTAATAATTGAGTTTTGGCTTGGAGAGTAATAATTGAGTTTTGGCTTGGATTTATAGGGCCCTTGTCTGCTCTAAGCTGGATTACGGTTGCATTGTTTATGGCTCTGCGCGAGAATCTACTCTTCGGATGCTGGATCCAATCCACCATCAAGCACTACGTTTGTGCACTGGTGCTTTTCAAACTTCCCCTGTACAAAGTTTGTATGTGGAAGCTATGAGCCTCCACTATCTCTCAGGAGAGAACAGTTGTCTCTATTTTACTATATAAAACAGAAATCTTACTCTAAACATTCAGTTGATTGTACAGTATTAGATACTCAGCTGAAAAGGTTATTTGAAGCTCAGTGTCCCTTCATTCGCCATAAGAATGGAGAATGTGAGCAGCACGATTGATCTGAACACAGGCAACATTTCACAGCTAGAGGTCTGTAATATATCTCCTTGGTCAACTCCTGTGATAAATGTTGACCTTAGCTTAAAGCAATTTCCAAAGGAATCCACCCCAGATTATGTCTACAGGCAGCACTTTGCAGAAATTCAACACCATGACAGGAATTTAATTCCTATTTATACAGATGGATCTAAATCTGATGATTACGTTGGCTCAGCCTTTGTCTGCCAGGATGAAATTGTGGCAGAACAAATTGCATTGAATTCTTCCATCTTTTCTGCAGAGTTGCATGCTATTTATTTAGCTTTAAAGTATATAAATAGGAAAGGTCATCGTTGCTGTGTTATTTACACTGACTCAGTTAGTGCTCTTCAGGCTTTGATCTCATATGAACCTAGTTCTCACTCCATAGTTATTAAAATTCAGAAACTAATTTGTCATCTTTCTGCAAAGAATTTCTTTATAAAATTTTGTTGGGTCCCAGGTCATGTAGGAATAAGAGGAAATGAAGAAGCTGATGCAGCAGCAAAGTCAGCTAGACTTTTACTGCATGAAATGCCTATCAAAGGAAGTGATTTGAAGCTAGTTGTTAAAAAACGACTAGCAGAGAGATGGCAAAATATGTGGAATGCACAAATCCACAATAAACTACACGAGATCAAACCTTTGATAGAAAATTGGACATACAAGAAATTTTATGACAGGAGATCTGAGGTCGTCCTTACTCGTTTGAGAATTGGACACACTCGACTGACTCATCAATACCTTTTGAAGGGAGATGACGAACCAATATGTCAGCACTGCAAGTGTACTGTAAGTGTTAAACACACATTTTGCAACTGTGTTGCTTTTGACCAGAGTCATAGACAGCATTTTGGAAATGCAAGCTTTAGAGAGATTTTGGGCCAGAGTCCAAATCTGGACAATATAGTGGACTTTCTGAAAGTCATTAATATGTATAGAGAAATTTGANTGTAAGTGTTAAACACATATTTTGCAACTGTGTTGCTTTTGACCAGAGTCATAGACAGCATTTTGGAAATGCAAGCTTTAGAGAGATTTTGGGCCAGAGTCCAAATCTGGACAATATAGTGGACTTTCTGAAAGTCATTAATATGTATAGAGAAATTTGATTATTTATTTATTGTACAGTTTTATTTACTTTGTGTTACCTAATTAAATTATTGTATACATTTTTCGTTGTTGTTTATTTATTTATTTATATTACTATTTGCTGTTTAATGGTTAAACTGTTATGTTTTGTTTATTTGTTTTTGTTTTTATGTTTATATATGTGTTTTCCTATTTATTGTATATATGAAATTGTATCATGTGTCATGGCGCAGTATGGCCTGTATGGCTCTTGTGCCAATAAAAACTAACTAACTAACATATATTTCAGCTAAATTAAAAAGGTTACAGAAAAAAAATTACTAATTCTAAATTATTTAATTTGATTAGATGTATAGCTTGCTTCTTATGAATGTTACTAATAAAAGAACAATAAATGATTATCTGCAATCTTTAGTAGTACCTGGTGAGTTGAAAAAATTAATTACTTGATATAGCTTGTTTTGTTGATAAAATATTTATTTACAATAATAATAAATTTATTAGGGAGAAGATTTGTAGATGAAGTTGAATTAACATTTTTCCAAGAATTGTCAGTGATGTGTAATCCAGAAGAAAATCTTATCTTATTTCTTACTCATTTAGGTATGAAATACTATTCTCTTTAAATTTGACACATTTTTTCAAAAGTTATTAAATGGTTAATCAGTGACACAATAGAGTAGAACCCCAATTATTTAAGGTGTAATGTGGACCAATACCATGTTGGATAACTGAGAACTAAAATGACCATAGCCATTTTAGATTAAAAAATACCAAAAGAATTGTGGTATTACTTTTAAGCCTCTTTTTATACTTTAGTGAATTTAATCATACATAACAATTTTAAATCATTAAAATGATTTGTTTGTTATCTTTCATTATTTAACTTCAATGTGAGACAAACCATTCATATTAAAACATAACTACAATAATATGCATTTTTATTCTTAAAACTATTGTATGTATTAGCTACATAATAAATGATTTAAAAATTGTTATGTGTGATTAAATTTAGTAGGCTTAAAAGTGATACCATTATAAAATTTTAGCTACATAATATAATTACGAATACATTATACATTATAAAATACATAATACATTACTAAAATACATAATACATTATAGAATGTATTAGCTACATAATAAATGATTTAAAAATTGTTATGTATGATTAAATTCAGTAGGCTTAAAAGAGGCTTAAAAGTGATACCATTATAAAATTTTGTAATTTTTCATCTGAAATGGCTATGGTCAACTAGTTTTCAGTTATACAAGGTAGCATTGGTCCATGTTACCTCAGGCAATTGGAGTTCTACTGCATATAATTATGTAATTAATTATACAATGTGGTAATTTATTTAATGATGATAATTACATTTAACAAAATTTGATTCGTTGTAATTAAAAACAGATAATGAATTAATTATATTCTTTCCAAATATATTGATAACTGTATATACAATTTATTATAAGTATAAACTTGTATAAAGCTAGATGCAACCATACTACATCAGCATCCAGAGAAATAATGATAGGATGTACTAGCTTTCTTGTGTTAAAAACTATATTATATGAATGTAACTTTGGATCACCCACCATAATGCATATAATGCTTATATTTAAGATAGTAAAAATTTTAGAAGTTGAAAAGTATCAATTTTATTGTAACTTTAAATTTTTATCTTGCATATTTGAAAGTTGCATTGTTTTTAGTTAAAACTACTTAGTAACTTTCTAAAGTATTATCATTGGTTGGAATAAGAAGCTGAATAACAGTCACTAACACATTATTAACTATATTCAATATTTAGATGTAAGAAGTACTTAAATTTTACAAAATTTATTGTTTTATAGGTATTAATAATGAAGATCTAAACAAACTTCCTCTTGGAGTTGCACTTCCAATTAGAGAAGTCATATTACATTGTCGGAAGAAACCTTCATCCGATTGGCCTGCTGATGCATATACATTAATTGGTATTGTCAAAATTTAATTTTAATAAATTTAAAATATTTTTCTGTAGAAGGACATTTTAATTTTATGTTTTGTAAATTATGATGTACTAAGTGTAAATACTGGGCTGCCACTCAGCCTACAGAACAGTTATTTAAGTTTAACGATGCAAATTTATAATTTTGAAAAATAAGTTTTTATTCACATATTTGAAATTGAATATAAACAATTTATTTATTGTTTATATTCAGTTTCTTTAACAAGTTGTAAAAAATATCAGTAATTCCTGTAAATAAATAAATTACTTGAAAAGCTTAAATTTTATAGGTAGACAAGACTTAGCTGCCGCTCATGCTGGAACCATTTTGCCTCTTTACCAGTCAAAAAGTTTTGATAGTGTGAAACATGTAATTGCGAAAGAAGACGAAGATGGCTTAGACCATTTAGATCATGAAGTTTTACAGTTAAGATTTAGTCAAGATCAAAGAATATATGAAGTGTATAGAATGTTGCAATCTTCAAAACCAGTTAAAATTGTTTTACAGCAGAGACCAGAAGTGAGGTATGATGATATTATATTAATAAAATTTATTTTTTAAAGTGTTGTTACAATTGCTCATTTGTTTTGATGGCATATTGAAAAATAATAAACAAATGATACTGCTAGATTTTAATTAGGCTACAATATGGCTAATTAATTATAAATATTTTATGGGATATGGACTACAGGTTAAGCCACTATCTTCTTGTATTAAATTTAATATTTAGAAATTAGTTAATTTAGAATATTATGGAAGAAAAAGCAGTACCTGAACCCATTCTAGATTGATTTTTTTTCTAGAATATTCTAAATTAACTAATTTTTAGTAATTAAATTTAATACAAGATGATGGCTTAACTATTTACTCGTAGTTTGTATTATGTAATATCCTTATAATTAATTAGCCGTATTATAGTCTGGTGGTGTTTGTTTATATGTTGGGCTTGGTTTATATGTAATTATATATTCCATGCTGGGATAAAAGTTTGTATGTAATAATAAGTTGGCCAATTGCCATGGTGGGCTAAGATCATATAATCATCTCCAGCTAGTGTACTTAGTGACCTGTATGATTATGTTTAAAATTAATTGCTCTGGAAGCAAATATTGGGTGGAGGTCTGAGTAATGTAATTTTCACATTACACAACAAGCAGGATTTGTGGTCCAGATTAATCATTCATAAAACTTCTTGTAATCTGTTTCATTAAATTGATAGTTATCAATAACTTTGGACATGCTAGCAATTTTAAAGTATGTTTGTTTTTACACAGTCAGCCTTGACTTGTGGCTAATAAAGTACAATTTTTATTGGTTTTATTCAGTGTTTTAAATATTTATCATTGTTTTAATTTTTATTTGCCCTAGCACATTAATAGTTTAATTTTTTAGCATTTCTCAATTTTATTTTATCCAAAGTTAATTTTGTTAAGGACAGTGCTACAGAAAGGAGCAAAGAACACAGGATATATAATTAATTAATTAATAATAACTACGTTTAATAAATCTGCAAGTTATACATTTTTTAATTGTTTTAGCTTATAGTGTTTTTTAATATCAGTCAATAAAACTAGAATTTTTATTGATTTATTTACTTATCCCACTGAAATGTTAAAAGTTGATTTTTGCTACCAGTATAGGCAAGTCCACATCAATTACAATAAGTGGATTCTAATGTATATCTAATTTATAGATAAATTAAATTAAAAGTTAAGTAATAGCAACAGTAGTATTTTGAAAGAATTTAATAGATTTTTATATTTTATTGCAGTGACCATGACTTTATAGAAGAACAAGAAAGACATCTATACACTCTTTGTATCAGAACTATGGCACTTCCTATTGGAAGGTGGGTAATATATTATAAAAGTTTAGAAAATTAAATTTACAAAATTTATGTACAGTAAAACCCCTCTAGTCCACCCTCGGCTAGTCCGTCACTCCGGTTAATCCGACCGTGGTCGGAGTCGAGAAACTTGTCCCGACTCGTCAGTGACTCACCGTCCGTGGCATTCTTCTGTGTTCGTTACAGTATATGTTTTACATTGTGTGTGTTTTCAACATGCCAGGAGTGAAACGTAAACACGTTACTCTTTCATTAAATGAAAAATTAGCAGTGCTACAAAGACTGGACAAAGGGAAGATTGTTTATTTTACTTTTTTCTGATAATCCGACCTTTTTTGCGTTCCGACCATACCCCCAGTCCCAAAGGTGACGGATTAGAGGGGTTCTACTGTATGACATTTTTACAGTTATAATTACTTACTTCTCTTTTATAATATTAAGTATTAATTAATTTTATTGATAGATTTTCAATGATACCAATACTTGGAGATTTTGACATTATATACTGTATGTCTTCAAATTGCAAACATTGATCATTGTGAAATTATTTAAGGAACTCTGATTTTATGTTGAATGACAATATAACAAAGTATTTTCCTTTTCTCCTCTCTTATTTTAAGGCAGTGATAAATATTTAAAATATAGTGCATTAAGCTGTTGCATTTATTTGATGTTTGCTTTATGAATGGATATATGTATGTACTGTTGTATTAGTTCTTAGGCAGTGTATCTTTGAGATAATGTTAACTTTTATATTGAAAGTATGTGTGACATGTAAATTGTGGACCCTGGTCAGAATGTTCTGACACCACCTGTGAATTTCAGCTCACTGGGAACCTTATGAAGATTTTATGAGTGAGCATGAGTGGCCTCATACAGTTACATGGGATAAGAGAATGGAGGAGGAAGTTGAGAGACAAACAACCGAGAAGTGATTTGCTTGCATTACTAATTTGACATTAAACAACAAAAGATTTGTTTCAGTTTAGTAGCTAACACCTAACACACTCATCATCAATTTTTAATGTATTTATTAATATAATACTTATTGCACATTGCATCTATATCCAGAGAGAGAGAGTTTATAATGCAGTCACATGGAGTCAAATACTTCCTGACTTCAAGATTCCCATATTGTATAAGGATTTTAACTTTTTAAGCTTTCAAATAGAATATCCTTGTTATAATCACTTAGTGTGAGAGCCAAACTTAGTGAAATGGTTTGTTTAAATTTTTTGTTGAAAAAAAAAATATTTTTTAAAGTTTAGAGAGAGAAACAACAAACTGACATTTTAAAGAATAATAAAATTGTTTTCCCATGGACTTATTTCCTGGTTGAAGACGATACATCGAATGTGTCACCCGGAATCTACGAAAAGAAGAAAGAAAACACTATTGGTCAGTGGTGAAAAATAATCCTAATAAGGAAGTGGAAAAATCCAATGATGGCCCCTTTATAAAAAGGAGGGATCGATGCATCAAAGAGAGTCTCCAGAGTTGAGTGTACTGTAGGATTACGTGTGTGGATTAGCCGCTGCCAGTGACTGTTCTAATCACCGCCATGTTGGAAGACCATTGCCTAAGAAATCTCATCGTTCAAAAGAACTGTGCCCCCTCTTGAGATTCGAGGACTAAATTTCCAATCCTCACAACTTATATCAAGGTATTTATCCTTGCGTGAAGTAAATGTAAACTCTCTTTCATTAGTACTTGTTATTGGGAAAATAATAGCTACGTTAATTGTAATCCAACATGAATTGTATATAGCTAAAGTAGAATAATAAACGGGTATCATGTATATACAGAAAATCTGTAGAGTGTAATTCCTCTGAGTCTCTCCTTCCGCCTCCATCCCAGAACCAAAGGTCCGCACGCATGATTGTTTGCGTAAAGAAAATTAACGGCCAATCTGGTTTCTGTGTCTGTCCACAAGATACAGTGGTGTCATCCTGACGGTGCTAAAGAGGTGCCGACCCTGCAGTCACACTTAGTCCTTGTATGACACAGTTCAATGGTGAATGTTCTCATTTCCTTGAAACAGAATGCAGTTATCTCATGTATTCAAAGGGAAAGGCTGCATGCTCACACACACATGAAAAAAAAGCAAACTCGGGAAGAGGGGAATTGCTTCTTCCTTGAGCAACCCTGTTTATCATCTGTCAGTGATCTCATCACTGCCCCTTGACTTCTGACCAAATTGGGTAAAATCGGTTGAGGAGCTTACTTTTTATCAATCAGAGATTTTCTGCAAACGTCACTGAATGAGTCAAACCCAAAGGAAGATGCATCATTTTAAATGGAACTAAAGTCAAAGATAAGATCTTATGAACTTTCCTGTTGACTATTAATACAAATATTATTTTATATAAAACAAGCCCTGGATTCTCACATATGTAACAATGTAATTTAATTTTTTTGTTTACTAATTAAACATTCACAGATGTTAGAGATATGTTTTTTGAAAGTTACTTTATTTAGAAATTCTAATAGTTATTTAAAAGTTCTATGAATGAAATAGGATTATTTATAGAAACTTAAATCTTTGTTTTTTATAATATTTGCGGTATTTATTAAAATTTTTATTCTACAGAGAAGTCACTAACAAGAAAGATACAACATTTATTTTTTTTTATTTTAATTTATCTTGACATTGATGTATTAAATGCTTTGTTATTTATGGATAAGTTTTGTAAAGAAGTTTAATTTTTCTCCACTAGTCAGCATTTTGAAAATATACTTTATTATAAATGAGTTTTATATTATAGTCAAAGATATAAAAAGTAAGAACTTAATTTCATATGAAAGAATGTTTTACATTGTACTAAATAGTTTATATATATTTAATATGTCTCTTATTTTGTTTTAGACATTAGTGAATGAATAAAAAATGTTCAGTGTTATTTCTAGGGGCATGTTTACTTTAAGAACTTATAGTCCTGTTGTAACTGAGACACTTCCAATACCTAAGCTCTGTCTGACAGGAAGAGCTCCACCACGGTAAGCTTATTTTTTTAATAAATAATAAATGTTTCAAGTGTTTCAAATGAATACATCCTAAAATTTTAATATGAATACTGAGAGTTAAAACAAGACTACAAATTTAATTGATAATGACTTATAACAGAATTAAGTTTTCTAATTAAGAATTAAGTAGTAGTAATAGGTTACAAGAATATTATCATTTTATTATGTTCAAAAATATGTGATGATAAAGGATAGACATTTTATAGTTAGAAGAGTCTGTATTAAATTTCTAAAATGTATTTTGATTTTTAAAATTAATCTTCTTCAGATCATACTTTTGTTTTATTATAAATGAATTATTAATCTTGCCATAAGATATTAATTATTAAGTAATTATACATGTATTTAATCTTAAATTTCCAATTTTAAAATACATGTATAATTATTTAATTTATAAATTATATATTAAAATATATATTAACCAATATTATATCTTATTGAAATTGTGTATTAACTTCTCTATTTTTAAATTGCTGAGCAGGGGTTTTGATGATAAGATTAAATTATTCTAAAGCTAATGTATTGAAATAATAATTAGGAATGAAGTTTTGATAATTAAATGTCTAATAATAACTGATAGGCAAAAGATATTACAATAAATTATGAAGATATTCAAAGAAATGTATTTTAATAATAAAATTTAAATTTATTTAATTTACAAGAATATTTCTGAATTTCATTTATTCTATATTTATTTACATATTTCTTTATTTTATGAAGAATGCAATTATTCAGCAACTGAACTTCTCTTAAAGTATATTAGAATTCATTTTAAATTAGAAATAATTGTAAATATAAGAATTATTTATTTCAACTATGATTATTTTAGCTATTACATATGTAGAATAGGTAGAGAAATTTTCTTATTCATTAGTAAAATATTTTTATAATCTTTCACAATATATAAACTCATTACGAATTTTAACATAATGTACACACACATCCAAAACTTGAGGACATATGTCATTTGTACATGAATAGAGAGAAATGTAGACAAATGCAGACAAATATGGCAAGAACTGTATTCCTTGACATCTAACACAGGGTAGTAGGCAACAATTCATAGGATTTTGCAGAATAGAGCAATAAAAGTGTGATGAGAAAGATACATATATTAGTTGGACATAGGTGGAGAATGGATGGAAAATACTTATCAATACCCAAGCAGAAGAGATTCAGTGCTTATGGTGTGACAGACTTGTCACTGACTGGCTCGGTGACTTTTTCTAGCTATCACTTGCATTTGTCTTTAAGTTTTGGATGAATATATTTCTGGAATAAGTTCTTATATATGTTTTGATAATAACAATCATTAATATAAAAGATATTAAGCATTTGTTATAAAAAAAAAACTATAAAATCTAATAAATGACTTCATTTCTGAAGTTATTTAACTTTGCAAATGTTTGTCATTAAAATTTATTGATGGAAAATGTATGAATTAGTTTTTCTTCTATCACTTTATTTTTTATTACTACAGACATTTACCTCCTTTAGTGCTATCTAATGAATTTATTTATGTTGTATTATTGTTCTTTGATAACTTTTTTAATTTCTGAAAAGTCAGTAATGAAATTGTACTTCTTTTAGCATTTAAATATTGAAAGTTAATGGAAAATATTACAAAACTCATTAAATTAGTTAAAAACAACTTTTAAAATGGATTTAAAATTGATATCTTTAATACATTTATTGAAGTGAAAATCAGTACTTGGTTAACTTGAAACTAATATGATTATTTCAAAGAAAAATATGTTTAATATGAAATATATACCATTAAAAATCAGCTGCTCTGGGTAACTGCTTCTGGATATGTCGGACCTTGCTGATCAGCACTGTGCTGTTCTTGTTGTGGACCTGGCTGAACATGCAATGGGTATGGGAGAAAAACTTCCTAATGCATATAAAATGGGAGAGTCAAAAAAAAAAAAAAAAATTAAAGTTTATAAAAATATTATACTTTAGGAAGTTTTACCAGAGATTGGAATTTCCTGATACTGTTTAGATGTCTTGATAAATTACTATTATTAATGAATTAAGTTTAGTAAAAATAAAGCTAATAATACCTGTTTAATTATTAAGTGATTTTTTTTTTTTTACAATTATTTAATGATTAAAGAGAATAATAGATTTTTTTTTAAAAGAAAAATATAATCTATATGTAAATAAATTAATAAAGATTGCTATAAAATTATAGAATAAAATCGTAGCTAATTTCGTCTTGTATTTTAATGAATTATGAATGGAGAGGTGGCAATTTTTAATTTGTAAATAATTTTTAAAAAAATGACAAAATGATGGGCAATGTGTGAAGTTTGAATATTTTAATTCGTTCAGTTTTAATAATTTTTGGAAAATAATTATTTCTAATATGAGGTGCATTCCAATAAAAAGGATTGAATGGTTATACAAAAGAAAAAAAAAACTTTGTCAAAAATTTATCATTGGTTACAAACACTCGTGTAACCTCTTCATTTTTCTACATAGTCACCATTTTTTTCAAGCACTTCTGATATGATGAAACAAGTTTCTTTATGCTTCCTGCATAAAATTCTGTCGACTGCAAGTTCAACTAGTCCAGCACTGCTGTTTGCAACTCCTCGGTTTCTTTGAATTATTGAGATGCAAGCCACTTCTTAAAGCAATGGTTACCGGATGCAAGGTTTGGACTGTAAGGAAGCGATCAAACAATTTTCATCTGAATTGCCAAAACATTGGAATGATGGATGCAGATGTGTATTGTCGTGCAGAACAATTCCCGATGCTGGCATTTCATGACACCAGTTGCAAATAGGATGTTTTGGCTTAGAAAGTGTTTCACAATATACCTTTGCTGTGTTTGTTGTTCCTGCTTTTGTGAAATCAACCAAAAACATACTGTTTTGGTCTCAGAAAGCAGTTACCATAATCTTTTGGGCAAATTGACTTTGCTTGAACTTCTTTGCCTTTGATGAATTTGAATGATGCTATTGCATGGATTGTTGTTTGGACTCTACATTGGCATAAGAAATCCACATTTTGTCATCAGTCTCAGTATGGGGGGAAAAAGATTCATTATCATTTCTTTTGCAGTGGTCCAAAAATGCATGTGCAGGTGACATTTGGTGGTTTTTATGAATGTCTGTCAGCATTTTCAATATCCAGCTTGCATAAGGTTTTTGATAGCCTAAGGTTTCAGTAACAATTTGGATCAATGTTGTCTGTGAAATATCTGGAAAGTTTATGGAGAGAGCACTAATTGTGAGTGCCAATTCACACTGGCATTTGCATGCTTAACAAGGTCATCAGTCTGAACTCTAGGCCTATCACTCTGATCTTTATTGTGAACATTTGTACACACAACATGATTTTCTTACTTTTTCTTCACTCTCTGCTATAGGTTCATAAATTTTACATGATTTATGTTGATTTTTTGCAGTCATTATAACTCACTGCACAAAAACAACCAACAGCAGATTGGTGAAAGTTTGGCTGTTAGAAGCCCAGAGTACCAGTTGATGCTACTGTGTGAGAGTCTATTACCAGTCAATTATTATAACCATTTGGCCCTTCATTTTGGAATAAGCTTTGTAAAATTTCTTACTACTACAGTGATTTGATAACTAGTTATTAATTACGATCTGAGTGATTTGCTATTTACGTGAACTAAAAGATTTTTTTAAACCATTTTAGAAATACGACAGTTGACCTTTCTCACATTGACGTTCCCGCAAACATGAATATGTGGCCATTATTTCATAACGGTGTAGCAGCTGGTCTTAGAATTGCACCGAATGCATCTCAGGTAATGTATATAATTAAAATTTAAATATTTAATATCTCAAATTTTACTTTTTGTATGATTTTTAATGGCTATTTTATGGGATGTGTTAATGATTGATTTTGATTGTTTTTGCATTAATGTTACAAATTCCTCATAAGTTTGTTTATGCTATTTTTAAAAAAATTGAATTTGAACAAAAGAAAATGGAATAGCCAAATGACTCTCTGACTTTGAAAAATCTTAATTTAGCTTTAATTAATATTAAATAATAATTATAAATTGTCTGGATTGTAAGTAACGTAAATAGATCTGAATTAATTGCAGTTGTATTAAGATTTAACCTTTTAAAGCAGCATAAGAACCTTAATAACAAAAAGTTTTGGTCTTTTTTTAAACACTACTTTCAAGTTTATATATACTAAATCTTTCTAAGTCGAAAACTTACATAAAAATTGATTAAGTCTTAATATGTACTGAAGCAGTTACTTTTGTATTGCAGTCTTAATTCTTTACCTGTTTGAATATTGGAATTGGAATGCTTGAAACATGAATGTACTAGACAGTAAATTGACATGATATCATCATGTTAATTTACTGATTTTACATTACATTATATGTTTGTTTTAATATTATGAATGTTATCTGGCTATGCTTGATTTTTTATTAATTTTTCTTAATTAATACTTGAAAAAATATTTTTGTAATTGAAAATCAAGACAATATGAACAATGTTCAAGTCCATTAAAACCTTCTTTCACTCCATTCAGGAACTAAACAGTAAGTGACTTGAAGCAAAAAAACTATGATGTGGATGCTGTTGTGTGGATGTGTAAAATTTTAACATCTTTTTAAAGTTTTGTAGATATCAAATCTTAATATAAAAGGTCGATGTCGAGATCATTTTTAATATATATTTTTTAATAGTGTTTATCAATCAATTTTATGAAGTTTTTTGCTTCAAGTCGCCTACTGCTTATGAATGGAGAGAAATGTCTGTCCATTCTTTATAAAGAATGAACTCAATTTTCTGAATGTGTCTGTGGGAGAGGAAACCACCATACACGAAAATTTCCAAGATTTCCTACAATGTTTCAATTATCAGGTGATTACGGAGTCCAAGGAAGGTATTGAACTGATGTTTAACAAACCACAGCCAGACCCATTTGGCACTGTGGATAGGTGCACTATTGTCTTGGGACACTGCTTTTATACAAGTGTTTACATTACTTTGTCCAACCCCTGTATATTATTATTATTCTTTACTATATATATACATACACATACACACATCTATACACACACACCCTTTGTCAGAAAAGTTCCAGGACAAAGCTCATAAAAAAAATAGAAAATTGCAATTACTAATGATCCTAGCTCCTGTCAAAGTAGTCCCCTCAGCTATCTGTACACAATTGTGTATAGATAGGTAGAATGTGTATGTTGGACTACTTTGACAGGAGCTAGGATCCTTGGTAATTGCAATTTTCTACTTTTTATGAGCTTTGTCCTGGAACTTTTCTGACAAAGGGTGTATACATACATTGTAGCAGGTATAATATGATGGCATATTCGTATAGTGGTGGTTACACACACACGCATTTTCCCATAGAAATACATATTAAAACATATAATTCGTTCCGCAGCACAAAATAATTGTACTGTACCATAAAAAAAAATGAAAATGGAGCAGTCACTGATTATGCTGGGTAGTCAGATGCTGTGAGGAGGAGGTGGAGGATCACTTTATTCACACATTCATACAGATACAGACTTTTTACACATTGCAGCAGGTCTCTTTTTATTGTTTTTTAATCGGAGTCAGATTCAGGAGAGGCTACTGGGGCTTGCAGGGTCAACTCCTCTTGTTCCATCTTTTGTCTTTTGACAGCTGGCTTTTTGAAAAACATGTCCAAAGTGGTCTGTTTCTCTCTCTTCTTCAACACCTGTCGGAAATGACGGGCAAGGGTGTCATTGTAGAGATCATTGATCCTGTTGGCCTCAACTGTGTTTGGATAATGAGTGTTGGTAAACTCCTGAACCTCTCCCCATTTGACAAGGAAGTTTTTGTCAACTTTCACTCCTTCTGATGATTTCTTGCTTTGTTTCAATTGAAATCACCTTTCTGTTTTTTTAGAAGCCATGATTTGCACAACACTTGAATAAATGTAAATACCCTGCACTGAGGTGATGTACATAATAAACAAGGGAGCAAGCCGAATCCCAACGGGAGCTCTGTACTTCAGATATATTATTATTATTAGAATATATTATTAGTATGTTATAAAAATAGCAGATTGTCATTGGCAATGGCAAAAGAGTGGAAATGTCATTCGCACTTGTTCGCAGAAAGTCCATTGTTCGCCTAACGTAACTGCCGAACGGAAAGTCCGTTGTTCACAACATTCGTTATTCGAGGCGTACGTTATACGAGGCACCACTGTATAATAAAATATCAACTAATTTTTTCCCCAACATGAAATCTTTCTTGCAATATGGAAATAAATATTCAATTTTTATTTAAAATAAATCAATAGTCCTTTAATAAGATTTAAGATTCCTATAAATATAATTTTTTTATGTAATACCATAATACTCAAGTTTGTAAATTTTTAAAAAAATAGAAAAACCTTCCTAGGGTTAAATTATGGTGTATCTAGAATATAGGTATGTTCAGTGCAGTCAGTGCAATGTATATATGATTTATTTAATTTATAATTTATTGTTTTATGACGACCACAGCTTTGAAATTATGAAAATAGAAATCTTAAATAATATATTTTAAATTTATTATAAAACTATGAATTATTATATATGTAATACAAAAATTATATAATTGTTTCTTGTGCAGATTGATTCCACTTGGATTGTATACAATAAACCTTCGACCATTAGTAACGATACTCCAGTAGAACATGCAGGTTTTCTTATGGCATTAGGTTTGAATGGACATTTGTCCAACTTGGCAACAATGAGTGTGCATGATTATCTCTGTAAGGTATTGGTTTTCAGACGTTTTTGTTTCCATAGAATATCAAAAAGTATTTAAAGTTAATAATTTATATATATTTTTAGGGACATGAATTGACTAGTGTTGGATTATTGCTGGGTTTGGCAGCTGCCAAGTAAGTTCTTACATCAATTACCATTGTCACACTTTTAAGTTTTTATGCAATATACAGGGTGAGTTTAAAGTTTTTTGCTCTCTTTTCATTCCAAAAATATTGAAGATACATTAATGAAATTAATGTAGTTATGTAAGTCATATATGGAGAGATTAAATAGATCTTTTTTGACCTATAAAATAATTTTCAATATTACATAAACAATCACCTTTACTACTAAAATTTATAAATTGCAAATTATGCAGTGCTAATGTGTTTATTTGAATCTAGAAAATGGTTTTAGACTAATTAAATAATGCTTTTTAACTTTGTCATTGGAAATTTTATGCTACCTTTGCTCATTAAAAGTTACAACATAAATTACCTTGATTTTTCAAGGTCAGTTATGGTGTAACTTTTATCTGATTTTCTATGCATATGCATGACTTCCTATGACTTAATTTTGTTAATGTAATTTTGTTAATATATATAAGTACTTTTGGAATGAAAAGGATTCATGGGGCTTTTGACTAGCCCTGTATNTAGGTTACAAGAATATTATCATTTTATTATGTTCAAAAATATGTGATGATAAAGGATAGACATTTTATAGTTAGAAGAGTCTGTATTAAATTTCTAAAATGTATTTTGATTTTTAAAATTAATCTTCTTCAGATCATACTTTTGTTTTATTATAAATGAATTATTAATCTTGCCATAAGATATTAATTATTAAGTAATTATACATGTATTTAATCTTAAATTTCCAATTTTAAAATACATGTATAATTATTTAATTTATAAATTATATATTAAAATATATATTAACCAATATTATATCTTATTGAAATTGTGTATTAACTTCTCTATTTTTAAATTGCTGAGCAGGGGTTTTGATGATAAGATTAAATTATTCTAAAGCTAATGTATTGAAATAATAATTAGGAATGAAGTTTTGATAATTAAATGTCTAATAATAACTGATAGGCAAAAGATATTACAATAAATTATGAAGATATTCAAAGAAATGTATTTTAATAATAAAATTTAAATTTATTTAATTTACAAGAATATTTCTGAATTTCATTTATTCTATATTTATTTACATATTTCTTTATTTTATGAAGAATGCAATTATTCAGCAACTGAACTTCTCTTAAAGTATATTAGAATTCATTTTAAATTAGAAATAATTGTAAATATAAGAATTATTTATTTCAACTATGATTATTTTAGCTATTACATATGTAGAATAGGTAGAGAAATTTTCTTATTCATTAGTAAAATATTTTTATAATCTTTCACAATATATAAACTCATTACGAATTTTAACATAATGTACACACACATCCAAAACTTGAGGACATATGTCATTTGTACATGAATAGAGAGAAATGTAGACAAATGCAGACAAATATGGCAAGAACTGTATTCCTTGACATCTAACACAGGGTAGTAGGCAACAATTCATAGGATTTTGCAGAATAGAGCAATAAAAGTGTGATGAGAAAGATACATATATTAGTTGGACATAGGTGGAGAATGGATGGAAAATACTTATCAATACCAAAGCAGAAGAGATTCAGTGCTTATGGTGTGACAGACTTGTCACTGACTGGCTCGGTGACTTTTTCTAGCTATCACTTGCATTTGTCTTTAAGTTTTGGATGAATATATTTCTGGAATAAGTTCTTATATATGTTTTGATAATAACAATCATTAATATAAAAGATATTAAGCATTTGTTATAAAAAAAAACTATAAAATCTAATAAATGACTTCATTTCTGAAGTTATTTAACTTTGCAAATGTTTGTCATTAAAATTTATTGATGGAAAATGTATGAATTAGTTTTTCTTCTATCACTTTATTTTTTATTACTACAGACATTTACCTCCTTTAGTGCTATCTAATGAATTTATTTATGTTGTATTATTGTTCTTTGATAACTTTTTTAATTTCTGAAAAGTCAGTAATGAAATTGTACTTCTTTTAGCATTTAAATATTGAAAGTTAATGGAAAATATTACAAAACTCATTAAATTAGTTAAAAACAACTTTTAAAATGGATTTAAAATTGATATCTTTAATACATTTATTGAAGTGAAAATCAGTACTTGGTTAACTTGAAACTAATATGATTATTTCAAAGAAAAATATGTTTAATATGAAATATATACCATTAAAAATCAGCTGCTCTGGGTAACTGTTTCTGGATATGTCGGACCTTGCTGATCAGCACTGTGCTGTTCTTGTTGTGGACCTGGCTGAACATGCAATGGGTATGGGAGAAAAACTTCCTAATGCATATAAAATGGGAGAGTCAAAAAAAAAAAAAAAAAATTAAAGTTTATAAAAATATTATACTTTAGGAAGTTTTACCAGAGATTGGAATTTCCTGATACTGTTTAGATGTCTTGATAAATTACTATTATTAATGAATTAAGTTTAGTAAAAATAAAGCTAATAATACCTGTTTAATTATTAAGTGATTTTTTTTTTTTTACAATTATTTAATGATTAAAGAGAATAATAGATTTTTTTTTAAAAGAAAAATATAATCTATATGTAAATAAATTAATAAAGATTGCTATAAAATTATAGAATAAAATCGTAGCTAATTTCGTCTTGTATTTTAATGAATTATGAATGGAGAGGTGGCAATTTTTAATTTGTAAATAATTTTTAAAAAAATGACAAAATGATGGGCAATGTGTGAAGTTTGAATATTTTAATTCATTCAGTTTTAATAATTTTTGGAAAATAATTATTTCTAATATGAGGTGCATTCCAATAAAAAGGATTGAATGGTTATACAAAAGAAAAAAAAAACTTTGTCAAAAATTTATCATTGGTTACAAACACTCGTGTAACCTCTTCATTTTTCTACATAGTCACCATTTTTTTCAAGCACTTCTGATATGATGAAACAAGTTTCTTTATGCTTCCTGCATAAAATTCTGTCGACTGCAAGTTCAACTAGTCCAGCACTGCTGTTTGCAACTCCTCGGTTTCTTTGAATTATTGAGATGCAAGCCACTTCTTAAAGCAATGGTTACCGGATGCAAGGTTTGGACTGTAAGGAAGCGATCAAACAATTTTCATCTGAATTGCCAAAACATTGGAATGATGGATGCAGATGTGTATTGTCGTGCAGAACAATTCCCGATGCTGGCATTTCATGACACCAGTTGCAAATAGGATGTTTTGGCTTAGAAAGTGTTTCACAATATACCTTTGCTGTGTTTGTTGTTCCTGCTTTTGTGAAATCAACCAAAAACATACTGTTTTGGTCTCAGAAAGCAGTTACCATAATCTTTTGGGCAAATTGACTTTGCTTGAACTTCTTTGCCTTTGATGAATTTGAATGATGCTATTGCATGGATTGTTGTTTGGACTCTACATTGGCATAAGAAATCCACATTTTGTCATCAGTCTCAGTATGGGGGGAAAAAGATTCATTATCATTTCTTTTGCAGTGGTCCAAAAATGCATGTGCAGGTGACATTTGGTGGTTTTTATGAATGTCTGTCAGCATTTTCAATATCCAGCTTGCATAAGGTTTTTGATAGCCTAAGGTTTCAGTAACAATTTGGATCAATGTTGTCTGTGAAATATCTGGAAAGTTTATGGAGAGAGCACTAATTGTGAGTGCCAATTCACACTGGCATTTGCATGCTTAACAAGGTCATCAGTCTGAACTCTAGGCCTATCACTCTGATCTTTATTGTGAACATTTGTACACACAACATGATTTTCTTACTTTTTCTTCACTCTCTGCTATAGGTTCATAAATTTTACATGATTTATGTTGATTTTTTGCAGTCATTATAACTCACTGCACAAAAACAACCAACAGCAGATTGGTGAAAGTTTGGCTGTTAGAAGCCCAGAGTACCAGTTGATGCTACTGTGTGAGAGTCTATTACCAGTCAATTATTATAACCATTTGGCCCTTCATTTTGGAATAAGCTTTGTAAAATTTCTTACTACTACAGTGATTTGATAACTAGTTATTAATTACGATCTGAGTGATTTGCTATTTACGTGAACTAAAAGATTTTTTTAAACCATTTTAGAAATACGACAGTTGACCTTTCTCACATTGACGTTCCCGCAAACATGAATATGTGGCCATTATTTCATAACGGTGTAGCAGCTGGTCTTAGAATTGCACCGAATGCATCTCAGGTAATGTATATAATTAAAATTTAAATATTTAATATCTCAAATTTTACTTTTTGTATGATTTTTAATGGCTATTTTATGGGATGTGTTAATGATTGATTTTGATTGTTTTTGCATTAATGTTACAAATTCCTCATAAGTTTGTTTATGCTATTTTTAAAAAAATTGAATTTGAACAAAAGAAAATGGAATAGCCAAATGACTCTCTGACTTTGAAAAATCTTAATTTAGCTTTAATTAATATTAAATAATAATTATAAATTGTCTGGATTGTAAGTAACGTAAATAGATCTGAATTAATTGCAGTTGTATTAAGATTTAACCTTTTAAAGCAGCATAAGAACCTTAATAACAAAAAGTTTTGGTCTTTTTTTAAACACTACTTTCAAGTTTATATATACTAAATCTTTCTAAGTCGAAAACTTACATAAAAATTGATTAAGTCTTAATATGTACTGAAGCAGTTACTTTTGTATTGCAGTCTTAATTCTTTACCTGTTTGAATATTGGAATTGGAATGCTTGAAACATGAACGTACTAGACAGTAAATTGACATGATATCATCATGTTAATTTACTGATTTTACATTACATTATATGTTTGTTTTAATATTATGAATGTTATCTGGCTATGCTTGATTTTTTATTAATTTTTCTTAATTAATACTTGAAAAAATATTTTTGTAATTGAAAATCAAGACAATATGAACAATGTTCAAGTCCATTAAAACCTTCTTTCACTCCATTCAGGAACTAAACAGTAAGTGACTTGAAGCAAAAAAACTATGATGTGGATGCTGTTGTGTGGATGTGTAAAATTTTAACATCTTTTTAAAGTTTTGTAGATATCAAATCTTAATATAAAAGGTCGATGTCGAGATCATTTTTAATATATATTTTTTAATAGTGTTTATCAATCAATTTTATGAAGTTTTTTGCTTCAAGTCGCCTACTGCTTATGAATGGAGAGAAATGTCTGTCCATTCTTTATAAAGAATGAACTCAATTTTCTGAATGTGTCTGTGGGAGAGGAAACCACCATACACGAAAATTTCCAAGATTTCCTACAATGTTTCAATTATCAGGTGATTACGGAGTCCAAGGAAGGTATTGAACTGATGTTTAACAAACCACAGCCAGACCCATTTGGCACTGTGGATAGGTGCACTATTGTCTTGGGACACTGCTTTTATACAAGTGTTTACATTACTTTGTCCAACCCCTGTATATTATTATTATTCTTTACTATATATATACATACACATACACACATATATACACACACACCCTTTGTCAGAAAAGTTCCAGGACAAAGCTCATAAAAAAAATAGAAAATTGCAATTACTAATGATCCTAGCTCCTGTCAAAGTAGTCCCCTCAGCTATCTGTACACAATTGTGTATAGATAGGTAGAATGTGTATGTTGGACTACTTTGACAGGAGCTAGGATCCTTGGTAATTGCAATTTTCTACTTTTTATGAGCTTTGTCCTGGAACTTTTCTGACAAAGGGTGTATACATACATTGTAGCAGGTATAATATGATGGCATATTCGTATAGTGGTGGTTACACACACACGCATTTTCCCATAGAAATACATATTAAAACATATAATTCGTTCCGCAGCACAAAATAATTGTACTGTACCATAAAAAAAAATGAAAATGGAGCAGTCACTGATTATGCTGGGTAGTCAGATGCTGTGAGGAGGAGGTGGAGGATCACTTTATTCACACATTCATACAGATACAGACTTTTTACACATTGCAGCAGGTCTCTTTTTATTGTTTTGTATATTTCTTTTTAAGAANCAGTACTTTATTAAATAACTTATTTTAATTAATAAATTTAAAATTTATTTATATAAATGCTATCAAATAGTTATCTGAAATTGAAAGGAGCCATTAAGTTGTAATTTATTGATGTCTCTTGCAGATCCTGATTGAAAAATTTCTGTTTTAAGACAATAAGTTAGAAAGAAAGTTTAGTAAAAGTAATATATCTGATGGGAGATTTATAATATATTATTTAAAATGTTATCTAATCCCGAAGCTTTATTAAATGTGATACATTAGTGAATTACTGCTAAAATTTTCTACGAAAATGTGGTGATTCGTATAGAAAACACAGGAAAGATGCAGTAGAAGTATTATCATACAATGCCAAAAGAATATATAGCACACATCAATTGTTATTGCTATTGTTATTTTTAAGTTTAAAATTTTTATTATGAATGATTTTGCAATGAATTACTTTATTGTAGTAAAAACTTTTTACTTTCTCAGCTGTTTTACAGTGAAACTTGCGTAAACCGGATTTCACGGTATCGAACATTTTTTCGCTTTAGACAGGTTGCTTCAGGTTCTGTTTTGGACAGGTTCTACTGTATATAAAAGTACAGTGGTGTCTCGTATAACGTACTTAATCCGTTCCAGGTGCACGTCCGTTAAGTGAAAAATTCGTTATACGAAACGCATTTTCCCATAGAAATACATGTTAAAACATACAATTCATTCCGCAGCATAAAATAACCATACTGTACTATAAAAAAATGAAAATAGAGCAGTCACCAATTATGCCGGGTAGTCAGATGTTGTGAGGAGAAGGTGGAGGATCACTTTATTCACACATTCATATAGATACAGACTTTTTACACATTGCAGCAAGTCTCTTTTTATTGTTTTTTAATCGGAGTCAGATTCAGGAGAGGCTACCGGGCTTGCAGGGTCAACTCCTCTTGTTCCATCTTTTGTCTTTTGACAGCTGGCTTTTTGAAAAACATGTCCAAAGTGGTCTGTTTCTCTCTCTTCTTCAACACCTGTCGGAAATGACGGGCAATGGTGTCATTGTAGAGATCATTGATCCTGTTGGCCTCAACTGTGTTTGGATAATGAGTGTTGGTAAACTCCTGAACCTCTTCCCATTTGACAAGGAAGTTTCTATCAACTTTCATTCCATCTGATGATTTCTTTGCTTTGTTTCAATTGAAATCACCTTTCTGTTTTTTTAGAAGCCATGATTTGCACAACACTTGAATAAATGTAACTTAGATGAACTTTGCACTTAGGTGATGCACGTAATAAACAAGGGAGCAAGCCGAATCCCAACGGGAGCTCTGTACTTCAGATATACTAATAATATATTCTAATAATACTAATATATTATAAAAATAGCAGATTGTCATTGGCAACGGCANCAGCAAGTCTCTTTTTATTGTTTTTTAATCGGAGTCAGATTCAGGAGAGGCTACCGGGCTTGCAGGGTCAACTCCTCTTGTTCCATCTTTTGTCTTTTGACAGCTGGCTTTTTGAAAAACATGTCCAAAGTGGTCTGTTTCTCTCTCTTCTTCAACACCTGTCGGAAATGACGGGCAATGGTGTCATTGTAGAGATCATTGATCCTGTTGGCCTCAACTGTGTTTGGATAATGAGTGTTGGTAAACTCCTGAACCTCTTCCCATTTGACAAGGAAGTTTCTATCAACTTTCATTCCATCTGATGATTTCTTTGCTTTGTTTCAATTGAAATCACCTTTCTGTTTTTTTAGAAGCCATGATTTGCACAACACTTGAATAAATGTAACTTAGATGAACTTTGCACTTAGGTGATGCACGTAATAAACAAGGGAGCAAGCCGAATCCCAACGGGAGCTCTGTACTTCAGATATACTAATAATATATTCTAATAATACTAATATATTATAAAAATAGCAGATTGCCATTGGCAACGGAAAAAGTGTGGAAACATCACTCGCACTTGTTCGCAGAATGTCCGTTGATCGAGTCAAGTAACGGCCAAACAGAAAGTCCGTTGTTCGCAGTGTCCGTTATTCGAGGCGTACGTTATACGAGGCACCACTGTATATTGATCAGTCAAAAATTAACCCCCCCATATTTTTACATTTCTGGTTTCAGAGGACCTTGAAACGTTGAGAAATGCAAATAATTTGGGGGTTTTTATTGTATGTACGGATGTTTTGTGTGTATGAAGGGCACCCAATTTGAAACTTAATAACTCTTGTGTCTTTTGACGAAATTTTTTGAAATTTTGCACAGATATTTGTAAATTAAAAGAGATTGATACTATTAAAGTTTGATGGTTAAAAGTCGAGGGGGGTCATCTGACTATTTGAGTGAGGAAATGCTTAACTTTTCTAATTAATTTTATATGTGATAATATTTTTAATGTATTAATTAATATGTTATAGATAATGAAATTACAATACAAAGTATCCAATGGATAAATAAATTCATTAAGACACTAAACTAATTGTTGAGAAATTTCAGTTTAGGATTCTTCTGGGAACAATTTATTGGAAGGATAAGAATGAATATGTTTATAGAAGTAGAGACATGAGGGTTGCCTTAGGAAATAAAATGCTCAACTCTAAAATCTTTAAATAAAATTTAAGACGTATTGATTAAAATAATATAATCAATGAAGACATTCGTATTGCAAGCAATAGATAAAGTTTGATGGTAATTACGATATACAAGGACAATATCGAGAATGAATAACGATTCGTGTTTGATGTAGTTGATTAGAATTCTCCCACTGTGATTAATAATTTTATCTTTAGAACGTCTACGATTTACTATAAACTTCATTTTATTCATTATTAATTGTTTACAATTCAGATACCTAGCTTTTCTTATCATCTAGTACCTATATTACAGTCGAAATCAAAAATAAATGCATCTATCACCGTAGAAGTGTAATATAAGATGCACTGGTAGCGGTCGCGGGTTCGTACCTGAACGACGGACTGGCCGGGTGGAGTTTTTCCAATTTTTTCACGTGTTTAACACTAAATAGGGTCCAGTTTTCTTCCCCAAAGGTTTGTTATCCTATAGGCAAAAAGGGCAATTGCCTGGTGACACCATCAACAGAAGGACCCAAACCAATCTTTTATAAGAAAATATTTCACCAAAAATTCCTCCGAAGAAGAATGTCTGAAGTCAACACTGTACACGAGGATCCCTAATGCAAATTCGCCTGTACTTCATGAAGCAATACGCTCAATTGATTGGCGATTTGGCATTGTGTTGCGAAGCCACACTCCTTGATCTGATCAAAAATTCTGATCGTGTTTTAAATTCCTGAGACATTTCTTTTTCTGGTTAATGTAATATTCTATAATCCTTTTTCTTTATAAAGAAGGAATTACAATTTAAAAAGTGTAAAGTGAGATGATTTGTTTCTCGAATATCAATACCATAGCATTAGATAACTGGAAATATTTATTGTAACAAAGTCTTCAGAATTAATATAAATATTTCTTATTAGAAGTTTTAGTTTATTCTAAATTCCGTCTACATCAAAATTTAACTGAGATGTTGATTCACGAAGGATTTATTTAAAATTTCCGAAGGGGTTGTGCACAAATTACGTGGATTAGTATGTATATAATCGTTACAAGGAGGTTGTGTGCTTACAAAAATGTAATGTAATGCTAAGGTTTCAACCATTGGGTAACGTGCTTCTTTCTGAAGTATTACATGTACTGTACATTGTACTGCTTTGTACATTGTACATTTAAATTTTAATTAATAAATTTAAAATTTATTTATATAAATGCTATCAAATAGTTATCTGAAATTGAAAGGAGCCATTAAGTTGTAATTTATTGATGTCTCTTGCAGATCCTGATTGAAAAATTTCTGTTTTAAGACAATAAGTTAGAAAGAAAGTTTAGTAAAAGTAATATATCTGATGGGAGATTTANTACCGCTTAATCCGCCGTTCAGGTATACACCACATATGCGTACCACTACAAAGCAAAAAATTATGTCAGAATTTCTGCACGCCTTTTACAACCTCGAGACTAAGATTTTATTCGAGAGTTACCGTTTTCAATTTAGTAATTTTAAAAAAATCCTCGAGCAGATTTATTTTTGTTACAGAATGTTACCTTTACAGATTTCTAGCTCTGCACACTGTAGAAAAATCTAGAAATACAGTTTTGTATATCGTAATAATAGTAGTAGTTGCCAGAGAGCTCTATAAAGTAGAGAAAAATCTGTAAATTTGAAAACTATAAACATAAATTTAAACTTCTCAAAAAATAAATTAAAAAATTTCAAAAGTCGCTACTTTTGGCTGATTTGTCTGAGGTCTCCGCTACCTCACTACGTCCCTCTAAAAGTCGCCACAGTTGGGAACACTGGTGAGCAGACATCTAGGATCTAAGTAAGGCGAAATGTAATCGCCAAACCGCTCTGTAGAAAGGCGGAAAAATTTAAAAATATAATTTTTTGTGAACAGCAGTTTGGGCCCCCCCTTTCAAGTGGGCCCTGTGCGGGTGCACCTGTTGCACCTGCCTACTTACGGCTCTGAGTGTAAATGTGTATTTTTCATATATTCAATTCTTTATTGTTTCAACCTTAGTTTGTTACAAGGCAGTTAAAGTATTACATAAATCTGGAATTAGTACAACATTACAAATTAATGTAAAAGATTAATAGAAGATAATACAAAATAAAATATACAATAATAATCATTTTTTGAAAGCACAATAAATTAGTTATATTTTTCCAGAATTTAAATCTTACCAAATACTTTTTCCTGATTGTTTCAAATTTTATACAATGAAAGAATATGTTTCCAGTTTCATACACTTGCATACTACAGTTATTACAAATTCTCTGAGGATCTATCATTATAGTCTATACAATAAAAACAATAAAATTATTGTTTTTATTGTTATTACAAATATTCTAGTAACATAAATTCCAAATGCAACATGTAAGCTGGAATTTTATTATGACATAAACATTTTTCTAAGATATAAAGCAAGGACAATTTTTGTTTTATTGTAATATGTAACTGCCAATACAGGAACAGTATCAAGTAATACAGGCAAAATCATTGAATGAAATAACTACATAGATATAAGCAAAATTAATTTTAACTCTTGAAAGAATAGGCCATATACATTTTTCATATATTACATATGTTAGAAGATTTTATTTACAAAACAAAGATGTTTGATAAGCAACATATTATATGCTAACTAAGCTGTAATTTAGTTTGAAGAATAAACTATTACCATAAACAGCAATATGCTTTGAAACTAATGTTTCTGGTCTAGTTTATAGGCCATCATCAGGAGTTCTGTAACATTGAATCTTCAGAACATCTGATTGTTTAGTGTTTCTGAATTTTAGAAAATTTAACCAAAAAATTTGAAATAAATGGAAAATAATTTTTTTTACAAATTTTCAGTTTTGAATAGATTACTGCTTTTCAATATGGGTAATGTCAGCCCCTTAGTTATTAAACAAAGTTATTAAGGAAATGCACAAAGTATATTTCTTTTTAAACAAGTTTTGCCATCCTCCGTATACTAATAATGCTGATGTCACAAGAGTCAGACTGGGACTATCTAATTTCAAAGACAGAGTTAAGTATTTCGACCGAATTTTGATCTATAAATGTTTTAATGACATAATATATAATTAATGACTCAGGTTGAAAGTTCCCTTTAGAGTAACTAGATACCAATCATGTCTACACACACTTTTTTATTGATTAGCATTAAGTCGTAGATCCTTTTTTTTTATCGCTCCATTAATTATGTTGCCCATTGAACATCATCATCATCAAGATTTTACGAAATATAAACATTTATGCCAATGCTTGCTACATAATGTTTGATCTTTATTTCTTTTTATTGTTTTGTATATTTCTTTTTAAGAATGTTTTTTACTTTGTTAATTTTATTTGTTATTTTTATTGTATTTTATTATATTTTTGGGTAAATTGTGTTATTTGGGGATGGAAATCTTTTGTCCATAGACATTTCCAATTAAATGTAGAATAAATTAATAAATAAATAATAACATTGACCAATTACTAAGATGTTAAACATGATAACAATATTGAGTTACATATATATAAAACAAATAACACATCAAAATGCTTGGCTGCATAACTCTATTATGGCTGTGAAGGCTTCTAACCTTTGGGCCATAATATCTTGTGATTGTTAATGTTACAATTGATCAGACTAGCTAAGAAGGATTCAATTTCTTAAACTCTCTATCTATATTCTAGGAGAGGGCTATGGCACAATTGTATACAGCAAGTCCACTAATTGAACATATATGATTGCAAGATCTTATGGCCCACAAGTTAGGAACCTTCAGAGCCTTAATAAAGAAAGCAATAATTTACTTTTTGTTACTGACACACAGACAGCCCAAATTTTTGTTCATTATAAAAATAGCAGTTAATTGTGGTTTTTCCTCCCAATGTAATTAAAGGTATTCTTATTAGGGCAACTTTGAACAGATATGAAGCAGGACCTAAAAAAAATCCCAAAGTTGACCAGACAACTAAAGCGATGATATGCATAGTAACTGGCAAAACAATAACTTCTCTCTTGACCCATTATGCTAGAGATAACAATATTACTTTATTGGTTAGACATCTCTCCTCCTCCATGCAACTACTGCATACAGACAAATAGAATGTAAACAATTGGATATGATCAAAATTACTATGGTAGGAGAGTATTTTTTACTACATAGGATTGACGTACAGAATGCTAAGGGCAATATAATATGTTAACAAAGTACTATGATTCTATACAGAAGAATAAGCAGCATGCTTTAGCATTGATGCAATGGACACTAGCTAAGAAGTTCCAGATTTATTGGTGAAGTCCTATCATCAAAAGATGGATGGATAAGTGAACAATCTGATTAATGGAGCAGTGCCTACTTGCATCTTTTTGTGCACAAACTTAGAATTATTAATATCCACAACTCTTTTGTCTTAGACAGTAGTTGGATTGGTATTTTAGACTCATGATATATTTTTATTCAAAAAGTGCTTTCCAGTTTTATCTAGAAGCAGCATTGATACATTGGGGATTTGTTGAATGTCATGTAGTGTGTTATATTTAATTCAATTAGTTTATAATTTCTTGGCTTAATTCACTTTGATTTTACTCTATATTATTAATTTCATAATAATAACTTTTGTTGTAATTTTTTTTTTATTGTTGTTCCAATTTCAAGTATTATTTTTATATATTTTAGTTTTTATGTTGCTGTTTAAAATAGAGCTGTTTTTCCCCAAACTTATCACGATGACTTTTATAACATTATTTTTTTATTATAACATTTAACAAAATGCATATTGTTCGTTTTCAGTTATTTTATACAGAAGCCATTTGGGTAAGTTTAGGAAAAAAGCTCCATTAGGTTGTTGAAATAATACAATACATAATTTAATAATTTTTTGGTTTTATTTTTAAAGTATTAAAGTTAATTGCCTATGTTTTTTTGTATACTCTGAAAGGAGAGGCACAATGGATTTAGCTTGTACTAAAGTAATGAGCATTCATGTTGAAGCACTACTTCCACCAACTTCAACAGAACTAAATGTTCCTGCTGTTGTACAAGTTGCTGCAGTTCTTGGTATAGGATTACTATATCAAGGTTCTGGCCACAGACACATGGCAGATGTTTTGTTGGGAGAAATTGGTCGACCTCCTGGTCCCGAAATGGAACATTGCATCGATAGAGAGAGTTATGCACTTGCTGCTGGCTTAGCATTAGGACTCGTCACACTTGGAGTATGTATTTAAATTTTAATTATCTTTTCTATGTTAAGCAGTAAAACAATTTTTATCAGCTAAAGTACATTTAATTCATAATAGAAAGGAAGTGAAGTTGCTGGACTTTCAGATCTTCCAATGGCAGATCAACTATACCATTTTATGATTGGTGGCCATAAACGACCTTTAGTAAATATTTTTTCTTACATATATATACATTAAAAAAAGTAAATACGTACTTAAATAAATTATCTACAAATTGAATAATTTAATTTTAATTAATTATTAGACTGGAATTCATAAGGAAAAGCACAAGAGTCCTAGTTATCAGATAAGAGAAGGCGATTCTGTTAATATTGATGTTACTAGTCCTGGTGCAACACTTGCTTTAGGAATGATGTTTTTTAATACAGGAAATATGTATGTGTGTTTTGTTTAATGTCTATATGTATATATACTTTAGGCTATAATGGAAGTAACTTATATTATATACTATATTTATAAAGGTTTTATATTATATATTTTTATCAAAAATGTTGGAAAAATACTTAGAACATTTTCAATCCTTTCAAATGAAATGGTTAAATCACTGACATTTTTTAGGTTTTTACTCATTATAAATATATTCATCTGAATTACTATATTAATCATAAATTTATAATTTCACTTTATAAACTGTTAACAAACTAGTTAGTAAAACTTTATAATTTGAGAAAACAAGACCAATTAGTATCAAAACTGACTTTTACAGACGTTATTGTCAAGTTTAAGTTCGATTCAGAGTGTTATTTTATGAAAACAGATGTATTATTAATGCTGACTGTATGTTTATAATTTCAATTGCCATAGATATATACTGTCATCTTTTGGTATCTGCAGGGGTTTAGCTAAGGTCTCCCCATGAATACCAAAATCTGCAGATGCTCTCAAGTCTCTTATATAAAATGGTATAGTCTTGGTACATAACTTGTGCACATTCTCCTGTATACTTTAAATCATCTCTAGATTAATTATAATACCTAATACAATGTAAATGTTATATAAATAGCTGTTATACCATATTGTTTAGGCACTTCAGGGAATAATGAGAAGAAAAAAAGTGTTCAATACAGACCAACATAGGCCTGACTACATGGTACAAGTTGACCACAATGACATTTTCTTTCTTTCAACACTTACAGATTATTTTTGTTTAATGGTCTGAAAGAGAAATACATAGAATAAAACTTCAAGAATTTAAAATATAAGCAAATTCAAATTGTACTTTTAAAACTTTCTAGTAGTTGGTTGAATTCAAGGATGTCGAACCTTCAAATATGGACCAACTGTATCCTTATTTAAGATAATGATATGCTGATCTTCATTTTTTAAAAATTTTTATTAGTTTTTTTTTATAAAAATCATATTGCTCGGTACTTACATAAGCATATATTTAATTATTTTGAAAGTAAAAATCTGCCAAATGAATATTTATAAATTTTTATTAATATTTAGAGCTATTGCTGATTGGATGACAATACCAGATAGCAAATATTTGTTAGACATGGTTCGACCAGACTTTTTGCTTCTCAGGGTATGGAAAATGGAAAGAAATTTTATTTTATTTGTAATTTTTGTATTTTATTTACTTTTGACATTTATTTTTTTAGACTTTAAGTAAGGGATTGATTCTATGGAGCAATATTCATCCATCAATAAAATGGATTGAAAATCACTTACCTGAAGTAAATATACTTTTTATTTTATTTATCCCATTGGCAATTTATTGAATGTAAAAAAATAATGTTACAATTTAATTACTTTTTTATATATGTATATTAGATTGTTTCAACATATGCTTTTAAGAGAGTTGAAGTGAATACAGATATTGATTATGAAACAATGAGGTAATTAGTGTACTTTTTAATATACTTAGTAAATAACTGTATAATTCATATTTACTATGAGTTATTAAGTTATTTAATCAGAACAACAAGGCAAAACATTCACTCATTTGTTAATTAAATTAATTTTGATTAAAAACATAATTCAGGGAATTTATTAATTTGTTATGCACTTTAAGAGTTGACTTACTTCAGAATCTAATTTAATTTAGTAAGATAATATAATTTGTCAACTTGTTTAAAACTATTATGTATGTAGATCAGTTTTTAAAGTAGATTTTACAAAATAAATAGATGAATAGTGTTTTATTTTAACAATACTGACAATTCTGTTACTACTTTTTAACATAATTGTCTTGACAATTTACTCACTTATATGAATGTTTATGCTTGTGTCATGAAATTCATTCAGCTGACCATAGACAAATAAATGTTCTCAAATCATCTGTAATTTCTTCATTGCTTCAAACAAATGGAAGTTTCCAGGGATAAGATTGAGCTTGTGAGAAGAATGAGAGAGAATTTGCTGACTTCATATTGACAAATAAATAAATGTAAAAACTCTTTGATCCTTGCAAATAGAAACTATATACTCAGTCTGTGGGTTACAAATTCAGTTTCAAAAATTAGGAACAATTTTGTTTGTAAATATCTTCATTACAGCATATCCATTATGAAAAAAAATATCTGAAACTAGTAGTGACAATGTTTTCAATCTGTTTTGTATTACAGTAATACCCCAAACATACGCAATAGGTGGGACTGAGCGATAACCACGTAGGTCGAATTCACGTAAGTCGGGGTATAATTTCGCAATTTGTGTAAAATCCAANCGAACGGAAAGTCCGTTGTTCACAACATTCGTTATTCGAGGCGTACGTTATACGAGGCACCACTGTATAATAAAATATCAACTAATTTTTTCCCCAACATGAAATCTTTCTTGCAATATGGAAATAAATATTCAATTTTTATTTAAAATAAATCAATAGTCCTTTAATAAGATTTAAGATTCCTATAAATATAATTTTTTTATGTAATACCATAATACTCAAGTTTGTAAATTTTTAAAAAAATAGAAAAACCTTCCTAGGGTTAAATTATGGTGTATCTAGAATATAGGTATGTTCAGTGCAGTCAGTGCAATGTATATATGATTTATTTAATTTATAATTTATTGTTTTATGACGACCACAGCTTTGAAATTATGAAAATAGAAATCTTAAATAATATATTTTAAATTTATTATAAAACTATGAATTATTATATATGTAATACAAAAATTATATAATTGTTTCTTGTGCAGATTGATTCCACTTGGATTGTATACAATAAACCTTCGACCATTAGTAACGATACTCCAGTAGAACATGCAGGTTTTCTTATGGCATTAGGTTTGAATGGACATTTGTCCAACTTGGCAACAATGAGTGTGCATGATTATCTCTGTAAGGTATTGGTTTTCAGACGTTTTTGTTTCCATAGAATATCAAAAAGTATTTAAAGTTAATAATTTATATATATTTTTAGGGACATGAATTGACTAGTGTTGGATTATTGCTGGGTTTGGCAGCTGCCAAGTAAGTTCTTACATCAATTACCATTGTCACACTTTTAAGTTTTTATGCAATATACAGGGTGAGTTTAAAGTTTTTTGCTCTCTTTTCATTCCAAAAATATAATTTAGCTTTAATTAATATTAAATAATAATTATAAATTGTCTGGATTGTAAGTAACGTAAATAGATCTGAATTAATTGCAGTTGTATTAAGATTTAACCTTTTAAAGCAGCATAAGAACCTTAATAACAAAAAGTTTTGGTCTTTTTTTAAACACTACTTTCAAGTTTATATATACTAAATCTTTCTAAGTCGAAAACTTACATAAAAATTGATTAAGTCTTAATATGTACTGAAGCAGTTACTTTTGTATTGCAGTCTTAATTCTTTACCTGTTTGAATATTGGAATTGGAATGCTTGAAACATGAATGTACTAGACAGTAAATTGACATGATATCATCATGTTAATTTACTGATTTTACATTACATTATATGTTTGTTTTAATATTATGAATGTTATCTGGCTATGCTTGATTTTTTATTAATTTTTCTTAATTAATACTTGAAAAAATATTTTTGTAATTGAAAATCAAGACAATATGAACAATGTTCAAGTCCATTAAAACCTTCTTTCACTCCATTCAGGAACTAAACAGTAAGTGACTTGAAGCAAAAAAACTATGATGTGGATGCTGTTGTGTGGATGTGTAAAATTTTAACATCTTTTTAAAGTTTTGTAGATATCAAATCTTAATATAAAAGG
Organism: Centruroides sculpturatus; assembly: GCF_000671375.1. Lineage (NCBI taxonomy): Eukaryota > Metazoa > Arthropoda > Arachnida > Scorpiones > Buthidae > Centruroides > Centruroides sculpturatus. The sequence goes on along the minus strand of NW_019384669.1, from coordinate 395,405 downwards.
TCGATGTCGAGATCATTTTTAATATATATTTTTTAATAGTGTTTATCAATCAATTTTATGAAGTTTTTTGCTTCAAGTCGCCTACTGCTTATGAATGGAGAGAAATGTCTGTCCATTCTTTATAAAGAATGAACTCAATTTTCTGAATGTGTCTGTGGGAGAGGAAACCACCATACACGAAAATTTCCAAGATTTCCTACAATGTTTCAATTATCAGGTGATTACGGAGTCCAAGGAAGGTATTGAACTGATGTTTAACAAACCACAGCCAGACCCATTTGGCACTGTGGATAGGTGCACTATTGTCTTGGGACACTGCTTTTATACAAGTGTTTACATTACTTTGTCCAACCCCTGTATATTATTATTATTCTTTACTATATATATACATACACATACACACATCTATACACACACACCCTTTGTCAGAAAAGTTCCAGGACAAAGCTCATAAAAAAAATAGAAAATTGCAATTACTAATGATCCTAGCTCCTGTCAAAGTAGTCCCCTCAGCTATCTGTACACAATTGTGTATAGATAGGTAGAATGTGTATGTTGGACTACTTTGACAGGAGCTAGGATCCTTGGTAATTGCAATTTTCTACTTTTTATGAGCTTTGTCCTGGAACTTTTCTGACAAAGGGTGTATACATACATTGTAGCAGGTATAATATGATGGCATATTCGTATAGTGGTGGTTACACACACACGCATTTTCCCATAGAAATACATATTAAAACATATAATTCGTTCCGCAGCACAAAATAATTGTACTGTACCATAAAAAAAAATGAAAATGGAGCAGTCACTGATTATGCTGGGTAGTCAGATGCTGTGAGGAGGAGGTGGAGGATCACTTTATTCACACATTCATACAGATACAGACTTTTTACACATTGCAGCAGGTCTCTNGTAAGTCGGGGTATAATTTCGCAATTTGTGTAAAATCCAAGTTGGATGTATGTAAGCTAATAAATGTTCTCGTTAATCTTATCTCGTCTTTTGATTTGTTCACGGTTACAAGAAATCACCACATAGTCTCTCGAGTCTCCGTAGATATAACAAACACAGAAATAAATAACACAAAATAAATTGTAGCTATGTGTTGATTCCGTGCGACACGTCCGAACATGTAAGCTGAACAATAGTGTGGGGGGGTAATCAAGAGTTGTGTGGCGCTCAAACAAAGGATGAATCGACGAGATTTGAAAATTGCGTAACTGGGTTCGCGTAAGTCGGGGTAGCGTAAGTCGAGATATTACTGTACTTTTGGACTGAGAGGGCGCTGAGCTTGGAATTATGGCAAGTTGGTCTCTGTTTTAAATTGAGTTTTCTCGTAATTTCTTTTAATTAAGTGAATCGTATCATATATTGTTTGGAAGTGTATAAAATAAGGATTAAAACGAGGTCAAGATCAAGTCTGTGGGACTTATCATTTTTGAATTACGGACGTTCTAATACACGACAATTTTTCGGATCATCTATCCGGAAAGCTTGGTTCGCTTATCCGGATCTGAATACGGATTCATACTCCCAATTCAACTGTGAGTAATGTCAAAAATTTTAGGAGGTCTAAGTTAAAGAGTTTTCGAGTTATTAACTATTTCAGGTTGAAAATAGTTTTAATGTTCTAATTGTAACCATGGCAACAGACCTTTCGATTAAAAAAGAAAAAATAAAATAATAATAAAAAAAGAGAGAAAGTTACTGAATGAAAAATGAAATTTAAATGTCAACACAAGATTCATTCTCCTAATTCAATGGTGAGCAATGTCAAAAATTTTAGGAGGTCTAAGTTAAAGAGTTTTCGAGTTATTAACTATTTCAGGTTGAAAAGAGTTTTAATGTTCTAATTGTAACCATGNTATGTTTAATTTTAAGTTGTTAATCTAGCTTATTATTTATAATGCAGATATTCAATGTCATCTGTCAAACATGTAAATGTTACGGTATTAATTTACGGTATATATCTTATGTAAATGCATTGATGCACATTACTTCATATTCCTGTGTTCAACCTTAAACATGTATAAACTGGTTATGCTATTGCGGTACCAGTGATGCAATAATGTTGCATTAATAAAGAGTGTGTGTGTGTGTGTGTGTGTGTGTGTACTTTTGGACTAAATACTTTATCTGTGCTACTGGCATTGGCATTTACTACTGTCTCCAAAAGAAAAAGATGATAAGTTGAATTTGTGATACTTCCTATCCTATGTCAATGCCTCAATTCACAAACAATAAAATCTATCATTATTCTAAATAATTCACATTAGAACTAATTCAACAAACACATTTAAAATGCATTTTAAATTGTTGTTTCAAAATTTATTATTATTATTTCATATGCTTTAAATTATAACTTTTCTTTTTTATTTTTTCTATTTTAGTCAAGCTTATTGTAATATTATTGCTGGTGCTTGCATGGTTTTGGGTTTGAAATTTGCTGGATCTGCAAATGCTGAAGCTTTTCAAACTCTGGTAATTACACAATAATAAATATAGTCTACTTATAATTTTTAATTCTTAGATTTTATATAATCAATCAGAAATATATTTAATTATAAGAAATTGTATTAAAGTTAAATATTTGCCACATTTCTGAAACATAATGAAAAGTAGATGAAAAGAAACATAAAAATTCTGTTTACAAACTTCCTAAAAATGTGTGAAGTGTCATTCATTATATATTATTTAAAATTTATTATATGGAAGATCGATTAGTTATACTGTATTATTTGTTTTACACAGTTTGGTTAATGTGACAAATGAAGAATAATATAATTTAAAAATAGTACTTGATGAAGTTTTGGTATGATAAATGTAAATGTTAATTCATGTAAACAAGATAAGATTATGTAAGGATTATTATAATAGATAGCAATGAAATAATATAGCAAATAATTTAATCTTTGTTTTATCAAATATCTTAATCTTTATTAGGGCTTCAATTATTATCTTTTGATTGATCTATATTCAATCAAACTGAACATTTCCATTTTAATTATGCTGTAGAATTCAATAAATAACATTTTCTAGTATTCATTGCTATTGTTATATTTTGTATCCTTATAAAAAAAGAGGGGAAGTATTGATTATACAATATTTCTTAAGTTTTAATGATTATATATATACAGTGAAAACTGCTTAGGCAACCACCTGCATTTGATGGGCACCTGTCAAAATGGGCAAAAATTTCTGGCACGGGATAGTTTATACATAGAGTCTTTGTGTAAGTTACCTGTATTAAACGACCACCAGTGTAATGTGACCATGGGCATTGATTTTTGGTCTGAAACAACATACAATAACTGTAATAAGCAGCCACTTCCGCGAATATATCTGGTCTAAACTATTGTTAAACAACGTTCCCCCCTCCTAAGATAATGAATTAGTCTAAACCAGTGTTTCTCAACCTCTAACGAATTGTCGCCCCCTTCAACATAGTATCGCCCCCTTCACTTCAAAATTCTGATGCCAAGAGCCAAGGCTAACGCCAAATTCGTACTGCATTGAATAGACTAGTGACTAGTATAATGTTGTTTGTTTAATTATTGTACAATATAACAAATAAAATATCTAATTATTCTTAATATAATGTTTTACTATATTGCCCAGAAAATTGTTTTTTGCCCCCAAATATAAATTATTACTAATCACCCCCTTAACATAGAAAAACACCCACGTGGGGACGATATCGCCCCCATTGAGAAACACTGGTCTAAACTCTTGTTCAAACCCATGGGCATTTCTCCCACTCTTGAAATTAGGTGCAAGTGTTAATAAATTAGTCTAGTAACAAAAGAAATTCATTTCAGTTTATTCGAAATTGTCCGGAAAATGAAAGAAATGAAAAGTGCTGTCATTAGAAGATCATGTTAAAGTTATCAGAGAAAGTGAAAATGGTTTATCATAATGGCAATTAGCGGTGAAGTTTAACTGTGGGAAAACAAAATTTATTTTACCATAGACTCACAGTATTTTCCTTAGGGGTATAAAATATTGTACATGATACAATTAATCAGCTGATCTCATTGTTTGATAAAATTTATTTATTTATTTATTTTTTTTGAAGCTCATATACAGTACATGTGCAATAAATAGTTTCTATATCAACCTACCTTATTTCCACAATATTTTTAGAAAAATAATATCCAAGTAATTTTTGCACGCAAAATATTCAAAAAAACAATAAATGCATTAATGCAAAAATAAATTTTACAGGCAACCTTCCTTTTTCAATTCTGCGATTGTCCAATGACAATCACAGAATGTAATGAAATTGTATTATGAGAAAAAATAATAAAATCCTTTTATTAGTAATTAATAATTTTTTTTATTGTATTTAAGAAAATATTAAATATTAAAAAAATACAGTATTTTTAAAATTAAAATAAGATTAAACTAACAAAACCAAAACCAAAGTGATGGAGAGATACGATGCACTTGTATATAAATGACATAATACACGTAACTGAGGAGCAAATGAAAAGAACTAAGTTGAATTAATTAAGTCAGAAAAAAGAAAGTGTACATTATATTCGAGAAAATGCATGTATTGTATTAATCTTTAAAATATTGGTATTAAATCTGTCTTATAAAATCGTGACGCCTCCTATAAATTGAGTTATCCAATAAGAATAAAATACAATACCAATATAGCTCTATTGTTGAAAAAATTCACTTATTTTTTCTTACTTTGAGTTTTACTTAGTTGAAATGGCTAAAAAGTGTGCAAAATATGTACAGAAATACAGTATTACAGCACCACCTGTATTAGACGATCACCTGTCTAAAAGACAACTTTTTGAAGGAACCGTGGGTGGTTGCCATAGACAGGTTTTACTGTAATTAAAAAATAGATATGATTTTGTGTCAACTAAGAATGAGTGTAATAGTTTGCAGAGAAATGTGAAATTATAAATACAAGGTCTTCTAAAATGAATGCTGCTATTATAAATCACTGTAATTATGTTATAAGTTTCCCCATTACCTTCTATGTTTTCTGATATAACATTACCAGATTGATCGGCCCTATCTAAAGTATTCTTTAGATAGGGCCGTATGTAATTATGTTAATTATTATCTGAGAAGTATGCAATTGATAAAGTAACTGTGACAGTTTTGTCTCCCATCTGCATTCAAATGTATTGTTGTCTATTGCCTCTAAATGAAAATGGCAAATTTGCAGCAGAGAAGGCATTTTGCATTCTGCAGTTTGCAAAGTTGGAATCACTTTTCATTGTGCAGCATGAGTAATCAGTTTTTTGAAAAATTCTCAATCAGTGAGTAATCAGTGGAGCTGCAGTTGATTGATGTACATTGTATACTTCTAAGATGATAATTAACATAGTCACAGTAAGTTAAAATGTTAGCATTGTTGTTTTTCTTTGAAGACTTTGTATTTTAATTAGTTTAGTATTCATCTACAAACACATACTAACAAGTGATGCTTTATGAAAACATATGAAGTTTAAACATTATGCTAATAGATTTTAACTCAAGTTTGTTTAAATATTCAGCTTTTATTTACTTTCATTTTCCAGAGTGATGATTTGATCACACTGACTATGGTTTCAAAATATTACTGTGCTCTGTGGTGCAAGGTGAAAAAGTAGATGATGGCCACATAGTCTGTAATAAAAGGATCAATACTGTCAAAATGTTATTCCAGAAAATAAAAGTGAATAAAAGATGATCCTTTTTATGGACTTGTCTTGAAATTTATTAATTTAAATCATTGTTTTTTGAATAATTTTTGAAGAATAATTTAATAATATGTAAAATAATTAATTATACAATTGACAATATATTAATGATAATTTGCCTGTAGTATGATTAAGATTTTAAAGCATCTAAAAGTATAAACGATTAAAGTTATTTTTATGTTACATAATGAAAAATATATCTGTTTAAAGTTTATGTAAAAATTTCCTTTCTTTAAAAAATATTAGAAAAAATTTTGTAAGAAAGATATGAATGTGGACATTTTATTGTAAACTTATTCTTCATTTATACTTTGATTATAATTAAAAATAAATTGATTTAACTATTTAAATTTTTTTCTAAAATCAAATTTTACTGCATTTCAGATGCATTACGCCAAGTCTTTTTTATCACTTTCTGCCAAACCAGTAGCTGAACAAGCGGGAAAAAATACAATCGAGACGTGTCTCAGCGTAATTGTGCTGTCGTTGGCAATTGTAAGGAATCATTTATTTTATATTTATTTGGTTTTATTAAATTCTGTATTTAAACTATAACACTTTACTAATTATGTTGTTTTTCATATCAAAATAAATTAGTATGTAAAATACATCTATTGCTTTAACATGTATAAGCAAAAATTTTTTAAACATTGCTACATTTCATAATTTCTCTTGTTAATTTCATTTTAGATTTGTGTGCTGTACTACATTGAATAATAATTAGTTTTAAATGATATGGCTTGTGAAGTGTTTTCAGTATTAAATGGATTTCTTTTAACCATTTGATATTAAAATTAACCTTAGACTATTAACTGTAGTAATTAGTTAACTTTATAGTAAAAGTTTAAAAGGTAGGTTAAATGTTAAATTAATGTTAAAAGATTCAAAAGTATAATAAGTTGAATTTTTATACTCTTTGATATTTTGATATTATCTTTTGATATTCCTCAATTTTTTTTGTGTTGTGGGCACTAAGAGGGCCTTTTTTTCTATACTCGTCTTGTAGTTTCAAATTGGAAGTGGCTGGGTGGTGAAGGACAGGGCGTAGTAAACCTGGAACAGTCAAATGATATGCTAGATCACATCTGGCTATAAAATGGCTACTATTTAATAATTAATCTCTTAATAANTCATCACTAATTGGCTTCAATTAACAAGGATAGGAAGCTTTTAGAATGGGATGAACAAGTTTGATAAATGTTGTGATAAATATTGGAAAAATTGAATGATTTTGTTGAGAAATAGTGCATTACATATGGATAAAGTTACTTTTTTGATCATTCCATGAATTTTTGGATCAGTATCCAATAATGCATTAAGATATTTTATCCCAGAGTGAGACTCAAATCTGTAACTCCCAATATAATCTGGTAGATCATTTGGTATTTAATAAAAAAATTGGGTTAATAGACGTTTATTTATTTTTGTACATCTGGAGAAGACTGCCCGTAGAAAATTTTTGTTTTTAACTGCCCAAATCCTATCCTGGGTCCCTGCGCCAGTTGGCTAACAGCTTGATTGTTTTGGCCATTCAGTTATTGGTTTATTTTGGTTTAACGAATTCACTGAATTAAAACAAAATTTTCGTATGAAAACTATAATTTGTTTATTTAATAGAAAATATAAACAAAATAACAAAGTATTTTGAAGATCAATTGAAAACTTTGATGTTAAAATAAATGATCAGATATTATTTTTTATTATACAGTAAGCCTTAAATTTATTTATTGGACAGATTGGGAGGCAAAGGGATATCTGCTATCACCAAAAGTCCATTAAATCAAATGTGCTTTTAAAACATATATTAATAATGAACTTCCAACTTACAGAATGCATTAAAATGTTGTTATAATGTTTAAGAATTCATTAAAAAGTTTCTGTTCAAGTGCTGTGGGGCTGGCAAGTTCATTTTATTTAGAATAAAATTGCCAATGATGATAAGGCAATTGTCTTTTTGATCAATCAGGTTAAAAATGTCAGTCTGGTAGAAATTGGCTGGCTGCTGCATAAAAAATCCAGTACCGCTTTCTTCATATTTTTGACTGGAATTGTTATTGATATTTAAGGAACTTTCATAGAGGACTGAAAGTCTGAAAGTGAAAATCACACAGCGAGAGATCCGGACTGAATGGTGGTTCCCATTTAAGGTCGTTCAACTTCTGCTTGACGATACTGTAACACAAGGGGATGCATTATTGTGATCTTTATGGAGATTCATACACTATTCCATAATGATAGTTTTGGACATGCATGCATCTCCATACACTTTTAACATTCTATGATGAATATCCATTGGTTTATGTTCTTTTGCAGCCAAAAACAGGACAAGGGCATATTGGTCTGATAGGGATATATTTGATAGCAATATTGCCATCAATATGTATACCACATGTTCCACACACAATTCTGAGTGCAAATAATACATTACTAAGTGCATGGCTATATATTGGCTCACCTTGGACATAATACAAGCAACTATGCACTATAGAACAGTGACTTTTTGATCATCCCCTAACTATTCAGTAATTTGTATTCATTGGCTCATTGACCCATCGTTTAGTGTGTTTTATCCTTGAATTAAAAATAGTTATAAAACTTTTCTTTAGGATAGAAATTTTTCTGTCCATTAAATCTGAAGTTTGTTAAATAAAGGTCTGTCAAATTGAGGATTTACAGTATTTTGAAATAACTTTGTGTTCAGTTTGGAACCACAAATACAAGTTCTGTAGAGTCAAAATTATTATTTATACTTCACAAGTAATGTCTATTTGGGCTGACCCTCATTTTTATGATTTTTTATGCATCGTTTTAAAGATCATCTGATGATAGATGATATAATTTCAGCTGTAGTGGATGCTTCTAGTGGCAGACAATGAAGTACAAAGCACCAACAAATAATACAAAATTGTAATAATAATAAAAGATTTTATATACTTGATCAGTTCAATTATCATAAGCTAATTCAGGGATGAATAACCATTTTATACATTAGGGCCACATTTAAAACAACTGATGTGGGCTGTGCACATGAGGAAAAAGAAAAAAATTGTGGGTAAATCACAATTATTTATTCTTATATCGTTATAAATTAACATAGATGTATTTAATGAGACTTCTGGAACTGATGCAAATGTAATAAATCTGAAACATTTGGCCAAATATTTAGTCATTATTTTTGAGATGTAAGTCTGTTAGGTGATTTTTTTACTTTTTACTAAATTCATTGCAGGAAAAATTGTTCACATATAAATTGTATAAAATAACAATAGAATTTTTGCTGCATATTTCCTTAAATTGGGAAATTGATTTTCTTTGGTCAAAGTTTTATAAAAATTTATCAAATTTTTTTCTTCAAAAGTGTCTGTGAAATCAAAATTACTTTGCAAGTCTGTTATCTCCAATTGAACTTCAGTTGATACATTTTCTATATTTACTGAAATGGGTACTGTAAAAATTTATTTTAGGTTTTCTTGGCTAAGGAATAGTATAGTAGATATANTAAGGAAAGATATGGCTGAATTCACACAGTTTAACAGTTGGAAGGCTGTAGCAGGGATAATTTGTGGTGTTTTGTTGTTTCTATGATGGACAGAAAATAAAAGATCAGGAGACGTATGAATTTCTAGATCTAGGAATGAGATTCTGGAATTTTGTTCTTCCTCTACAGTGAACTTGATCGAAGGATAAACAGAGGCCAATGATTGAATAAATTGCTCTAAGTCTTCAATAGAACCTTCCCACATGAGTAGCACATCATCAACATAACGTAGATACATAATTGGATATTGAATGGTCAAGGGAGCATTGAAATAGTATAGTAGATATAAATAGATTAATACTATTAAATTATACACTATTACTTTTATTTAAAACTAAATTCAATGAGAGGAAACGTTTTTAAAACTTTACAGCTCTACATGAAGTGTTGAGTGAAGTCAGATTAAACTACCAGGCATGTACTGTACAAAGCTCTCGGCGTTTAGTACAATTACAGACTGCTTGATGTCAGTATTTTAAATTTTTATATCATTTTATGTATTGTTTTAAAATACTTTGTTTGATGCAGGCTGTACAAAATACTAATGATGCCACTGGTTGCTCATCCTTGAGTTAATCATTAATGTTATTTCAATTGTAAAATTATACATTTTGATGTGTGTCTATTGGATTTTTCTCTGCATTTGTATTGTCATCATGGTAGCAACCATTTCATGTACTTTTGTTTGGTACTAAAATCATTTAATCCCAGAGTCTGTTCAAATGAGGACTAGTTGTTAATTGAATTTAAATTCTAAAAGACAATAAATAAATTTTAAAAATATTCTAAAAACAACTTTACAAGGACCACAATTTAAAAATCCAAAGAACTGTTGAGTGTAACTCTGTAGATAGATAGTAATCACTACATTGGTAATAACAAATGGTTAGAATGATGCTCAAATGCAGGATGATTATGAGGCAGCATTTTCAAGTGATGACACTAGAAAAGTGGTTTTGTGAAGTTGGCGCAGTTATTTGATTTAAATGGTCCGAAAAGCTTCCGCCTGCCAAAATATGTTGTAAGTTTATTAAGGTTTACGGGGATGATTTCATGTATTGTTGAGATATTGCAGAATGGAATTAGAGGTTTGCAAGTGAAACAGAGAAAATACATTAAGCAATAGTGGGTGTCCAAGCTGCTTGGCAATGAAACTTAGTTCTGCAAGAATTGAAAACTAATCCAGGATAATAAGCACATAACTTTGTAATAAATTTCCTTTCGGCTTGGCCTAACATGTGGAACTATACAGCATATTGTTCACAATGACTTAAGATGCTGTAAGATCTGTGCAAGATATTTGGTATGCATCAATATATAATGGCATGGATCTGGCCACTTATGGCCCTTATGATTTTCAATGTTTCCCAGAATTGGAAGGAACACACACAGGGTTAATGTTTTGTATTGATGGAGAAATGAAAACACTCATCACTAATTGGCTTCAATTAACAAGGATAGGAAGCTTTTAGAATGGGATGAACAAGTTTGATAAATGTTGTGATAAATATTGGAAAAATTGAATGATTTTGTTGAGAAATAGTGCATTACATATGGATAAAGTTACTTTTTTGATCATTCCATGAATTTTTGGATCAGTATCCAATAATGCATTAAGATATTTTATTAGGATAATTTTCCTTATATTTAAATATTTCTTTTTATAATAGAGTTATTTCTATATTTATTTTATTTGGAACATGATTTTTAAGTGATAGTTGAACATTATTTTGTATAAAAATTACTATATTTATTTTAGGTCATGGCCGGAACAGGAGATCTCGATGTATTGAGAATCTGTCGACATCTCAGATCGAGAACTAGTCAACCATCTGGATGTGTATTATATGGCTTTCACATGGCAATACATATGGCTTTAGGATTGCTATTTCTTGGAGGTGGAAAGTATGGAGAAACAGATAAAAGTCTAAATTTTAAAAAAATGATTTTGTTTAAATTATTATTATTATTTGTTTTATAGGTTTACTTTAAGTACAAATCCATTTGCTGTAGGAGCTATGGTGTGTGCATTCTTCCCAAAATTTCCAACTCATAGTAATGATAATAGGTATATTTTTTTAATTAAGATTTCATAGAATTAATTACTTACGAAATTTTAACATTTGCAATATGTAAAAATGTTGAAATTTACATGAAGTGAATGTAGTTATATTACTATGATTTAATAGTTTTGACTGTTAGTTATCAGGAGAATTGGAATAGAACTGAATAATCAGTTCTATTCCGATCTTTATTTTTATCTTACACAGATTTTATACTGATTATTTTCTGAAATCTTCATTTAAATTAAGGTGTAATAAAATATATTAAAATAATGTTCAAAATTAATAATATAAAAACAGTTTTCATTTTTGGTGATTATATCAATAATAATTTAATAATATAGAAAATCCTCATTAGTTTAAAATTCAAGGGATGAAGTAATTGCAACTTCAAATTATTGTGAAAGAGCATGTTTTAGTGTAATTTGATAGAACCCAGATTTTTCATTCAATTGAAATATATATCTGTCATTGCATAATAGTCTTCTTAGGGTCGGTTGTGGGGTTTTCGGTAAAACAAAACCAATCTTTCTAAAAAGATGTACTATGTTTAGAGAGAGAGAGCTAAATATGGTATTGGAAGATGTGCTATTTTTAGATTCTCTTTGTTATTAAGAAATGACTGCAGAAATAGCTTATTTTTGACTTGATTCTGAAGATAATGAAATTTAGAGAGAGAATATCCTCCTTTTTGCATTGTTCTTTTAATGATTAGTAATTCTTCATCTACTAGTGCTTGGGTGGAAGGGAGAAGGAATGCCCTCCGTATAAGGAAAGATATAGCTGAATTCACACAGTTTAACAGTTGGAAGGCTGTAGCAGGGATAATTTGTGGTGTTTTGTTGTTTCTATGATGGACAGAAAATAAAAGATCAGGAGACGTATGAATTTCTAGATCTTGGAATGAGATTCTTGCATTTTGTTCTTCCTCTACAGTGAACTTGATCGAAGGATAAACAGAGGCCAATGATTGAATAAATTGCTCTAAGTGTTTAATAGAACCTTCCCACATGAGTAGCACATCATCAACATAATGTAGATACATAATTGGATATTGAATGGTCAAGGGAGCATTGAAAATACGATGTTCAATGTTCCTCATAATAAGCTCTGCCAAATAGGTAATCATGGGGAACCCATAGGTACTTTCTGTGTCTGTTTATATATTTTTCCATTGAATTGAAAGTAATTATTTTTAGTAATGAGAAAGAGAGTTTCATACAAATGTAAAACGTGATGTTGGATAACCAGAGTTAAGCAGCAGAGTATTTGCAAGCATGATGGCCTCGAAATGTGGTACAGATGGATATAAGGAAATCACATCAACTTTGTACAGTTGTTGGTGGGGAGGTTTTCTAATTTATGTAGGACGATTGCTTTTGCATCCATAGAGTAGTTACAAATTTGGAAGGTGGAATTAAAGCAGTAATTTGTTTTGCCTAGTGCAGTTTCTAAATGGTATGTGGGATGGGATCATTTGTTGACTAAAGGTCTTAAAGGTCAGGCAGGTTTATGTGTTTTTAACTTCAAAAATAATCTAGGACAAGCAACATTCGTTGGTGGATTGGGAGGACCGATTAAGGAAGCTACAATTCTGGGAAGTGCTATGATTTTACATGTTTTTCTTAATATTGTAGATGTAGGGTCCTGTTTTAGTATAATAGATCTAAACGAACGAGTTAACATATGCATATTACAGTTCGGACAGAATTTTCATTTTGAATTTCAAAGTAGCATTATTTTGAACTAACCAAATTCCTTAATGTGTAAATCTTTATATCTCCAGCCAGGATAAATAGTATAGTTGAGAACTAATGGGATTTTGAATTATCAGAGTTTGAATTAACAAGGATTTCCAGTTTATTTTATTTTTATATTGTAAAATTACAATATAATTTACTTCTACTAATTTGTATCTTCCAATACTTGAAATAAACATGTTTTGTGCTATTCTGAATTATTGCTAAAGCATCTCTTCATCAATATGAGAATGATTCTTACTTGTTAATTTGAAAGACATGCATTCCAGCATGGGAGCAATGCAAATTTGTGTACATTTGATCTTAGTTTCATGTTAAAAAGTTTAAAAAATGCTTTAAGACAACGTTTTGAAGCATGAAAGTAAATTTTACCACTACATAAAATACTGAAATTTTAATTTTAGTTAAATCACATTGATTTAACTTTAATTTTATGATTATTATTTTTTATTTTGCAACTTTTTATTTTTCTTAAAAAATATTAATTAAAATTATTATATTGCTAAAATTATTTCTATGATAACTAATGATGACCAAATATTCCATTAGGTATCACTTGCAAGCATTCCGCCATTTATATGTACTAGCAGTCGAGCGTCGTTTCCTAATTCCAAGAGATATTGATACTGGTAAAGCAGTATATGCAAATTTATTAGTGAAATTCAAGGTAAGATTATTGGAAATGTAATCAAAAGAGTACTATAATTTTTATTGTTATTAAAAAAAATTATTTATATTACAAGGATACAACGTGGTATAAAAATGTTCAATATAAAGTAACAGCACCATGTCTTTTGCCTGAACCAAAACTTTTAAGAGAGGTAATTTGTTATTTAATATCATATCATTAATCTTTAAGGTTCTTAAATTATTTTTTATTTTCTCTAATAAGATATTATATAAAAGTTATTACAAAATAATGTCCCAATATATTTTTACTAAATAAATTACATATTTCTTCATATAAATTTAGATTGAATATTACATTATATTTTAGTTAGATTCATTAACATACCTTTTATCATCGAAGAAAATAAGATGATAAAATTTACAACTGTAAAAATGAAAATTTTTTATCTGTAAATAAATTTTATTGTCGAGAATTATACACAATCTCAAATTAAGTCAATATGTATTTCATTTAACTTCTGAAACTTGAGAATATGCCTAATTTTTATATTTTTATTAGTAATGAAATAATATATTTACTTGTTTTAATGACGATTGCAATTTAAAAAAAAATATGGTTGACCTGGAATTTGAAGAACTGCAAACAACAGATACACTAAAATCACTATTCCAATATCCTATAAAAAGACTTGCAAAGATTCACTGTATTCAGCATTTTCAAAGTACTTTAGATGCATTACCTGGCTTCCAGTCAGACCCCAAATGTAATCATTTACATACTTGTTTGAGAAATAGCTTTACAGTGAGATTTGCAATAATTGGATAATTCTAACTGTGTATTTTACTTTTTGTCAATGAGAGTAATATGAATGTGTGTAATATATCATATCCCATTTTACATTTCATTTTCCTGGAATGATTTCTTGAAAAAGCCTTGTAGAAGAATTTATTGCATTTTATGCAGTTTCAGCATGTATTTTAAAACTTTTAAATTAATTTAATCTCTTATTTAATAAGTGATTAAATCAATATATGCTACAAAGTGACTCATTTTTACTTTAATGTACAAATTACATAAATGCTTTTATAAATATTATGGTAACATTGTTTTCTATTTTTAATTAACTATCTAATCAATTAATATAATAGAAAAGTTAAAAATTATCTAATAATGATTATTTAAATATTAGGTTAGAATAGATGATTCCAGATATTGGCCAATAGTATTTGAGAACAATAAAAATTGGGATATGCTTAAGTGAGTATCTATTATTTAATACTGTTATAATTTGTAAGTAAACTAAAAACAATTGAAATAATTGGTGAAAATTGTTTATTATTTAAAAATATTCTGAAGTTTCATAATTATAAAGAAACAAAAGTATATAGAAAAATTTTAAGGCACTTAAGGGAAGAATGCACAGGTACACACATTAGTATCAATACAAATATGGACATTTTAAAGAAATCTTAATGATGATATTCAGAATTTTCAAAAATAAATTTGTAATAATATTCGAATGGTGCAGTTTCAACTGTAAATGTTCATATGGTTTAAATGGTTTAAATCTTAGAAATTTAATACTTGCATATAGCTTGTCAGTTTTTTATCAGTCATGTGCAAATTTATTTCACATGATAAAAATTATGTTAAAAACTTAATGGCACTGTTTGATTAGATTTTTAAAAAATTGGAAAGAAGAAATTATTAGAAAGTGTGTAAATTATGTAATATTTCCATAAATAAATTGTTTAGTATTTCTTTCAATATTAAATATGGAAGTGAACTTTTTTAGTGATCATTAAATTTCTGACAAATTGTGAATTTATATAGAATTATCATGGTTGTAAATAAAAATATAGATTTGATATAAATAGGTCTCAACAGTCTGGATCCTTATGCAGGAATGTTTTATTATAGTAAATGCTTAAACATCCATTAATGTGGTTTTTAGATTAATGCAAAATGATTTCAGGATTACATCAGGCTGTAATAATGCTTTTAATCATAGCATTATTACAGCCAGATATAATCTCACAATCATTTAGTTATAAATGCTTAAGTTGACAGCTCTGGATTTCACAACACTTGTATATTTACCAAATACTTTACAAGAATATTGAACGTTTCTTAATGATCTTAACTGATTTTGTTATGTGTAGAAACAACTTTCTCCTGTAGTGCAGCAATTGTTCTTGGCCTATTCTGATAGAGTACCAACTTTGGATGCTCGTAAAGAAAAAAGTTGAATGGTATTAGATCCAGAAACCTAGGAGGTCTTCTATTGATAGCTTTGAAGTCAGCCATCTTGGATCTGAAGTAAAAAAAGATATATTTTAATTTTTATATAAGGATAAACATTTATGGATTCATACTTTTGAGACATCTGTTTGAGGAATGGATTTTTACTAATTTCTGAGGATGGGAAATTTTAAGTCAGGAATACAAATAATTTCATTTTTTATAATTGACAATTATTTTAAAAAATATTATTGCAGACATTTACTAGAAAATAATGGAAATTTATACTTAAAACAAAAAGCTGGATATCTTCCGTACACCAGCGATCCAAAGGTATTCGGTGATGATTTATATTATTAATTAATTTCATTAATATTTATGATGATTAATACATATTTAATATTTTTATTTAGGGTCTTCATAACTTACTTACAAAAACTTTAGCTAAAGATAATGTGAAGGAATGGGTATCTAAGGTAGGAACAGTTTTTTAAAAGTGTTTTTAAAAAGTGGAATGTATATTATACTAAATGTAATGCTACATATGTGCTATTTATCAAGTGACAAATGTTTGCATGTGGATGTGAACTATTTTCCAAACTGTTTGTCAAGTAATGAACTCTCGCGTACACACGTGCATCTATTTCCTGCGTATGGCCAGGACAAATGTTTGGCTGCTCTGATTTGGGTGAAAAAACTTACTCTAGGCTTTTCTTCTCTTCCAAAAAATTCCTAAACATTAATTTATTTCTAATTATTAAATTTATCATGAGATGGCAGCCTAACTGCCTATCTCTAGTTGAATTACTTTATATCTAATGATTAAGCTATCTGGAAAATAATCCAGCAGATTATCTGGCAGTTCAAATTGAATTCAGTTATTGTACATGTTATAAATTCTGAACATTTATCACAAGCTACCCACCCATACTATTGTGTATTTAGCAAATGGCAAACCTTTGCCACTTGCAGTTTGGAAAATACCACATGTACAGTACAGAATATTGTCTTAATACAGATTAACTTAATTTGCTTTAAATAATAAGGATTGGCTAGATATTACATTGTAATACTGAAAATAAATTAAAAATTAAACAGTGTTTAATTACATTTCCTTGAATAATAATATTTTTATACAGTTGACTCTGACTTAGTGAAAGATAGAGCAAATAATTTTTGATTTAACAAAATTTCAAAGTAATGAAAATTATCAGATTTCTTTTAATGAGACTGTAAATATTTATATCATTTGTGAAAGGAATTGAATACTCATCGCATGGTTCTGTCTGATTTCATTGTTTACTTGAAGTTTGATGTCAAAAGCGGAAAAACTCTGCATTACATATATGATTGTTACAATACCAAAATATTTTGTGAGATCACGTGAAAGGTGGTGATTTTTCCTGCAGTTTTTGAGAAACTGTAATAAGTGAAAAAATTTTTTTTGATGATATGAAACCGTGCTTTGCAATTTGTTTATGCTTCTAACACAATAAAGTGCTATAAATTAAGACACTTGGCGGGTTTTCTCATCTTTATTTATTCAAAATAAAGATGAGAAAACATAAATAAATAATGAAAAAATTTTTTCACTTATCACAGTCTCTCAAAAGCTGCTTACACAGTTGGATAGATAGCATGTAGCAAGAGGATACCATGAAAGTACAGCTAAGTAAATCAATTTGGTGAAAATGCCAGAAAAAACTAGTAATTGTGGAAAATTACTACAGCACATGATTGCTGTTAATGTGGTCTCTCTCATTGAAGATACAACAGAAATTGTGCACAAGTAGACACAAACTAACTTTATTGGAATCTTAAATTTTGAGCTAAGGAAAAGCCTTAAAAACCATTTTGACTTTGATACAAAATACATCAAGTTTATGAGAGTGATGTCAGGATAAAAATAAAATTCAAGTTAGAGATTTGATTTATTGAGAGTCAACTGTATTAATTATTGATGTTAAGTTGACTAATTAGATTGTGTTGACTATTAGATCATTTTTAATTTGATGTAAAAAATTTGTCATGTCCTAATATACTGCTTCATTGAATTATATATAGCAATATATTTATTATAGACTTTTCTACAAATATGATAAAATGACTAATTTCTAAGCATTGTAGTTTGGTGCATTCTCATAATTAAGTTTTGCATACTAAAATATATCCAACTGTAATTTTAAAGCTGTTTATAGTATCATTAATAAAATATCCCATTATGATTATTAATATATTCATATATATTGATATATCATTTAACAAACTCTTAAATGTCTTAACATTTAGCAGATTTGCCAATTTAATGTTATTACTAATGCCAATTCTTGTTAATACTTTACAAATTTTTTTAGGAGGTTATACTTTACATGAGTACTCACTGTCTTTATCAAAAAAATGATAAATGTTTTAATAAGTTGGTAAATCCACTAAATGTTAAGACATTTAATAATAAAATATCATCAGCTGAAAATATAATGTTAATGGAGTAGTTTGTCACTTGACAATTTTCATAATTAGAATTAAAAATGGCACTTTTTAGAATGTCAGATTCTTGGCATGTCAAAGTGCATTAATAATGATGATTAATAGACCAAAAATCTTTTAAAGATTTTTTAAAATCTTTTTAAAAGACATGAGTTAAAATAAATGTTTTCATAATGCTTGAAAGTAATGTTTAAAAGATTAAAAATGTTAAAAATTAAAGTAAAATCATGCTTGATCAAAGTAATATATTTATATAAAAATAATTATTATAGATTATAGATTAAAACCAAACTATTCTGATAAAGACAATGAGCTCAATTCTAGCAAGAAATTATTAGAAAGTAGCGTTTCTGATTACTTCGATTAGATACCCATCATGCTCCAATTGGAGTAAAAGGAAAAATAAAATGCACAATTACACTCTGTAAGTCACACATTATGATTTAAATTAAAAAATTGTTTAATTAAAAGAAATAAGCATTTTTAACATCTCCAAATATTGATAGAGACTATAAAAAAATAAAAAATTTAATTGTATATTCTCTGTTTTTTGTTTTTGTTAATTTGAACCTGACAATAACCATTTAATGTTGAGAATATTAATTTATAATAATTATTAAAATTTCAGTTATTATAGATTAAAGTATTGCATAGTTTATTTGTTTATATAGAGTGTAGTATTATTGGATTGTTTTAACTGTGAAAAAAATTAAATTAATTTCTTCTTTCTTACAGAAAAAATCAGTGAGTAAATTCTCTTGTGATCCAATAGTGTACAGTTTTGCTACTTCATTTTTAAAACCAGTTGCTAACACTATACAGGTAAGGTTAAAGTTTGTCACTACAGTAGAGCCTTGAAAACTCTGCACTCAATAATCCGGCACTCTGGATAACTCGGCCACACCCTGGCAGGGCAAAAAAATCCTTAGTTAATTGATTTTCATGATAAAGACAGCTTTATGCCTCATAAAGTATTTTTCTGAGGTCTGTCTTATCAGGTAAATTACTGTACAGTGTATTCATTAATTTTCATTTTCATGTAGTAAAGGCTCTATGCTTTCATAAAAGACGTACTTTTCCTTTGTTTAAGGGTATTTGGGCAGTTTATTCTCTGTTGTATTCTCAAGTAAACAATACATACAAGTACAGTACAGTATTTTCTGAGGAAACACTCGTACTTATTTTTTTTAACCCCATTCCCGATAACCCGGCATTTTCACAAACTCGGCCACCCTTCGGTCCACATTAGGCCGAGTTTTCGAGGCTCTACTGTACTATCTTTTGACTGTTTTTACTCATTTGAAACATAATTCCATCTTCACTATAATAAATGCAATTTAAATTTTATGTATTAAATTAAAATGGAGAATTCTAATTATGAAGTAAAAATTATTATAACTTTTAAATAAATAAAAAAAAGTCAAAGAAAATTTAAATAATGAATTTTAATCATATTAAAATCGATACTATAAAAGTTTTTTCACTCTTATAAAATTATTGCATCCATGTATATTGTTTTTTTAAAATGTGCATACTTTAATACTTTCTTCAATATATTAACATGTACAATTCACTTGAAATAAGAATCAAAATTAGGAAAAGTCAAATTGTTTTGATGAATTAATCAGATTTTATTGTAGTTGAGCATTTTCTTTGACACAATGGGTTCTCTTTTAACAACAGTCCTTGTTATGTACTAGTGTCAAAAAGTATCTTTCTTTTACCATATTTATCATTGTTTATTCATATCATTAAAGGAAATAATAAGAGAATAGTTTGTAATGTTGGTATTATACAATTTTTTTAACTAAAATTCTAACTTAATTTATTTATTTTAATATATAAGATAGTTTCATGACCTTCAAAAAAAAAAAAAAAAAAAGACAATACAGAAGGATCTTCATCAAAATATATAAGGCAAACAAACAAAAACTATATGTATTTGAAAAGAATATATATACATGTTGACAATCTCTTATCAAAAATTCTTGGAACCATGTCTGGTCCCAAGAATTTTTGATAAAAGATTGTCAAATTTTTGGACTTGAAATTTTTCAGATTTCTGAAGGATAGTACTATATTTACATATCATTAGGGGTGGATCTAGGTTTTTTGGGACTGTTGGGTCAGGTGTTTTCCACGTGTGAAAACCTAACGACTGGGGTTCAATCTGGAACCGATCAGGTTACACCTATGTGAGGGCGTGCGATTCGGGGATGTCTTTTTTTTGGGTCAGTCAGTCAAGCAGGACTTGACCGGTGTCCAGTCCGACCGTTATACCGTTTCTTTGTTATATATTAAACAGCGATCTACGATTAGAGTTCTATACACCTTAAGAACATAACAGGGACCTAGGGCTTATTGAAGTTCAATGGGGCCTAATTTTTTGTTATATTAAGAATCTTTAAATTTGGGTTTAAAATTCATTGTTAATAACATCAAAATATGGAGTTGAAATGTAATTATTTATGAAATGGTGTTGAATGACAAACTTTATATCTTATATAAAAAAAACATAAGAAATAAAGAAATATTTACATTTATTAATTACTGGCCAATTATGTTACATTGATTACAATAAAACAAATAATACTATAAATTATCATTATTATTATATTATTAATATTAACTATTTTTTTTATTATACAATAAATGCTCATTGTTAATGAAAAAGTATTAAAAGTTTATGATGATAATTTAATTTTTGTGGGCCTTTGACACTTGGGGACCCAGAGCTTAAGCCTTATTAGTCCCTACGTAGATCTGCCCCTAACTGGCATCGATAAAAGTAAGGATTTCCTAGGGTTCCACTAATTATCAACACAGTATATTCAATCCTTTGTGTTTTGATAACAAATCATTTTGAGGTATTTCGTTTTTAGATATTCATTTCTTATAAAAAAATAACTCTCAACTATTGAATTAAAAATATGTACCCATGTCCTCTTGTCAGTTATGAAGTTTGCATCAATAACATTTGTGCAAGTTAAACCTCAAATTTGTAAATTTTCAGACAGTATTTTATTCTGTCACTGAACTAAAAGTATTTAAATTGGCTGTACAATCTATAATGATGTTTTTTGTAACTTAGTAGCCTAAGTTAATGCAAAATAATCAAATAAATTTAGACTTCTGCACAAAACACATGAAACACTAATCAACAGCCAACAAAAACAGTACAGTTGATACAGTAATTCAAATTTATGTTAAAGCATGTGTTAATACTGAATGATGGGAATTGGTTGTATTGTTACGAGAAACATCCAATGTTTGCCTAAATGATAGGGCTACAGTTCAGCTAATTTTATATAATTAATACAAAGTAATTTGCTACTAGATGTAGATGCTAGGTACCATCTCTTAACTACAGTAATAATTATAATTTTTAATAATTTATAAGATAATTTAGAACAATCTGGAAGAAAAGAACTGACATGGGATGGGGCTTGAACCTGCAGCCTCTGCTTGCCATGCGGTGCACTTGCCAGTTATGCCATCCGGACCCAGAGCAAGCTTCACTTCCAGTGGTATTTACATTTGAATATAATTTTACGCAACTAATCATGGTGCTGGCTGGGAAGCAACTCCTATGCCCATGGTTTAAGGACAACTCCACCACGGCAAGTGGAGTCTGCGAGTTCAAGCCCCACTTAGGTCAGTTCTTTTCTTCCAGATGGTTCTAAATTATCTTATAAATTATTAAAAATTATAATTATTAATTTAGTTAAGAGATGGTGCCTAACATCTACCTCTAGTAGCAAATTACTTTGTATTAATTATTTAAAATTAGCCGAACTGTAGTCTGATCATTTAGGTGATTATTGGATGTTTCTATATACTTATCAGGCTTTGCAATGTTGTTATATTTATGTATCGTTACTATTAATCATACTATTGGGTTGTTCGGAAAGTAAGTTCGTTTTTTTTTCATGAAAAAGAAATCAACTTTCTTATAATATATAAATATTTTATTCAATTATATATTGACCATTTTGGTCCAATACCTTTTGTCATCTTTCTGGTAATAGCATGATTCCATGCTCATAAAATTTCTGATCTTTGCTTGCAAAAAACTGATTCAAGTGATTTTTGACATCCTCATTTGAAGTAAATGTTTTACCATTTAAAAAATTTTGTAAAGATCGGAATAAGTAATAATCCGAGGGTGCCAGATTAACACATCCCATCCAAGCTGTAACAACTTCTGATGAGTTAGCAAACTTGTGTGAGGTCTGGCATTATCATGATGAAACACTACACCTTTCCTGTTGATCAGTTTTGGTCTTTTCTGTTTGATAACATCACTCAATTTGACCAGTTGGTGGCAGTAGACATTCAAATCAATTGTGGAATTGTCTCGTAGAAGCTCAAAAATACAATTCCCTTAAAATCCCACCAAACAGAGAGCATCACTTTTTTTTGATGAATATCGGCTTTTGAAGTGCTTTGAGCTGGCTCATCTTTTCTACCCCATGATCGCTTGCATTTGACATTGTTGTATACAATCCATTTCTCGTCACCAGTTATGATTCGCTTCAAAAATGGATCATTTTCTTGACGTTTGAGAAGCAAATCACAGATGTTAATGCTATTGAGCAAATCTCTTTCTTTAAGAACATGTGGAACCCATATATCAAGATTTGAAACAAAACCAAGTTGTTTCAAGTGGTCGTAAATGGTTGAATTGGACAATTAATCTGTTAGCGATTTCTCTTGTTGTTATTCGGTGGTTTGCTTCAATCAATGCCTTTATTTTGTTTTCATCAGCTTCAATTGGCCTTCCAGAACGTGGTGCATCTTCAGTATCAAAATTGCCAGTACGAAATTTTGCAAACCACTTTTGGCACTGTTGTTCTGTCAATACATCTTCTCCGTACACGTCACACAATTTTTTTCTTGGTTGAACAGCATTCTTACGTTTTCGGTAATAAAAGAGCAGAATATGCCGAAAATGCTGCTTCCGATCTTCCATATTTGATGGGACACAAAAAATAAACAATTGCACGAAATTAAACAAAATTTTTTACGAATAAGCCTTAAAATGCTAGCTGTCAAAATATATAATGATAATATGGTCTAGAATGAAAATGGCAGGAAAAATACGACTAATCCCTCTAGTGGTAAAAAAATGAACTTACTTTCCGAACTACCTAATAGCTATTACAGTAGAGCGTCGTATATCTGAAAGTCGGTTATCCAAAAGGATTCCAATCAGCAAATTTAAATTTTCGCTAGTGCTGTGGTGCTGCAATCTTTGGCTATATCTTGGGCTACTCCAATATTTTTTTTGTTGGTGTGTTTGTTTTAGCTGGCAGCACTGGCACTTTTGTGTGATGTTTTTCTGAGGACTGTGTGTGGTGCTGAATCAAACGTTTTTGATACTAGATCAACTTCTAAAGTATATTTTTTTGGTTTTTATATTTTTCAATATATTTATTTTGTACAAAATAAAGAAATAATTTTTAACGATACAATAGCCACGATTATTATTTTAAAAAGTTTACGTTAGGCTTAACATCGACGAAAATTCAACGTGAAGTGACATGCAACGGAGAAAAATTTCAACATGGGATAGGTTAATATATTTTTTCGTACATAATCGGTTATCCGAAAAATAAGTTATCCGAATGACCCCAGTCCCCAATTTATTCGGATAAACGATGCTCTAATGTGTTTCAATTTTGATATGATACATACTGTAAGTCTAAATATTTGTTCTTTTCCAAAATCTCTCTTAACCATACATCCATAACCATACACTTACTGTACAAGTATAACATACACTTTACAGTTAACATACATTTGATTTAAAAATTATGCAGATTTCAGATTCATGTAAAACACATAAACTCCAACTAGAAAGGTCTCTGCAGTGAACCTTATAAATATTCACAATGAATGGTGCAAATGAAAACTATAAATAATAATAATAATAATAATAATACAGTTTATGAGATTCTCACATCATGTTGACAAAGTGCTTGAAAAAATGAGAATGTGCTAAATGAAACGGAGTAAAGATAGGCCATACTAGCATACCTTTTTTTTTTTTTTTTTTAAGCAAAGCTGACAGTAAAACTTCAAACATAACTGGCTGAAACTAAACTAAAACCTAAACATCTGAAAAATACTATATATGCAGTAAAAGCACATTATGTTTGAGGATTTTGGAGAAGAAGATCCATCAATGTTGTTATTGTTATGGTGACCATCGTCTTCAGGTTGGAGTTGGACATCTGATAAGGGCCAGAAACAGGATTTTCAATTTCAGCAGCACTACTAGAGACTATCTTATTGAAGACTTCTGTTATGAAACAAATGACACTGGAAGAAGTTTGTCTAAGCAGTCTCTCTTTAATTGAATAAACTTCCATAATATGCTCACTGATAAATGCATATTCTTCCATGCCACCAATTAACTTATCACCATATCATTTATGGGCATTTTTTACCTGCATTCATGTCTTTATCACTACCATCCTCATGTTTATCATTATTTAGCACCATTTCATCAATTTCTCTAACACTCAAGGAATGCACAGCAGATACATCATTGTCAATGTTCATCATTTCTTCAGTGTCAACTGCCTCTAAGGTACAGGAGGCCTTTGGAATAAACAATGAAGTTTGATATTATCTTTTTGTTGGTGACACCAAATCCTTCAAATTCTTTTACTACAGGTTCATTTTCATCCAACATCATTATAAGCCAAAGTTTCTGCCAAGCATTTTTTAATGTTGATTTAGTTACATCTTTCCAAGCATAAATGACATCCTTAAGAGTGAACTCTTTCAGGAAATCTTGGATACCTATGCCTCCATTGACTGCATCAAGCATGCAGTTTGGAAAAAGTCTGTATACTTTACCTTCACCGAGTTTAAAATTTCTTCCTCACAAAGTTGTTGTAAAGTTAAAATTGTGCCTTCTGATTTTCGGTCTGTCAAAAAAGAACACCTTACAACTCCTCGAACTCAAATTAAGTCTGTTTATTGTACAACTATTTACAATATATCATACACAACAATATTTCTTGCTTGTTTCTAACTACACAGTCTTAGGCTAGACTCCACTCAACCGTCTCATTGCTTTATATCTAATTTTTATTTGTTGGCCGACCAATCTGGAGCTGAGCTTTCTATTGGGTCTGCTTCAGTTGGCATACCTGTCTTGACATGTGTAGGATGACTTGCCAATGGACTTTTCCGGAAAATATGTTTCAATGAGTGGAACTTGAATTATCTTGTCCCTACTCAATAGACCTCCTTGACAGTTGTATTAAAGATGTCATATTAAATGATAAATGACAAAAACATCAGCAGGAGGATGTACAGAACAGTTGCAAGATTTTATTGCTTCTAAACAATTATCTTCCAGTCTGGCTTCCCTACAATTAGCTTGTGCAGCTGGTATTGAATTATATTAAACATTTGTCAAAGAAGAAAGCGTGGGTGACCACCCATGCTTTCTTCTTTGCATAACAATGCACAGGTAAATTTTTTATTCCTTTAAAACACCTTAGATGATAACTTTTTCCAATCACTTCCAACTTTAACTTGTGTGTGCCTGCAGCATTTGCACACCCAGTAGTCTTCCCATACTTAGTGTCCTTGAAATCTGATGTCCTTTCATCAGCCTATGTTAATGTTTTTCTAGAGACATAGCATCAGTAGAAAGCTATTTCATCATTGTTGTAAATGTGTTCCGGACTACGGTTTTCATCAGATACCATTTTGGTAAATTCATCAATGTAATGTTCAGCTACATCATAATCAGATTTTCAGGTATTTTATACGATGACTCTTCTTAAATTTCTGCAGTCAGCCTTCTGAGTATTCACACTCTCCTTTAATGTTTAGTTCATGGTATTTTTTAGCTTGTTTTGTGACCATCAGACTAGTTGGTGGGAAACATTCACTTTTTTTGTTGTCAAAATCTACTGAATTGACACATGATTTAAGGTCTCCATTTTTTGCCTTAAGCAATGATTTCCTGATTTTCAATAGTTTCTGTTGTCATTGTCACTGTACAATGTCAACAGCACATCTTTCCATTTCTTTAAGTCATATATGGTTGTAGTTCTCACACTGTAATCGGGCATGCAGTTTGAAAAAATTGTAGACTTATAAATTCCCATTGTCATTTGTCCGTCTGTCTGTCTTTTCTTAATCTTGAGAACATTGTTAGTTAAATGAAATTCAAGACCAGATATGGAAAGCTTAGGGCCAGGAGGCCCCGATTAACTATGTATGAATTTCCAATTCAAACTGGAAGTCACATTATTTCAATTCAAAAATTTTTCTTTGAAAGGAGTTAGATAGATGACTGGCACATTGATAACAGTAAAGTATAATGTACAGGGGTAAGATACTACTAATTTGAGGTGAAGAGTATATTTTAAATTAAATAAATTAAAAATTGCAGCCCAGCATTGTGTCGCTGTCACAATAAATAATTACTTGTCTTCAGTAAGATGCTGTGTAGATATACCATAATTAAACTTCTGTAATAACTCTACTTTCTGCACTATCAATAATGACAGACACACTGTTTTCTTCTTCTCACTGTTATTCATAAGGGAATCTGCAGTTCTTTTGGACATTTTCAATGTTTTCTAAGTTGAAAAATCACTTGAAAATAAACAAAACATCTGTGAGCAGCAGACACGTCTGACTTGTAAACGACCATTGTTGTGCAGACTAGTGATGCTCCACATTCCACAAAAAACCTTTGGTTTTTGGAGCTTTTTGCAATTTTATATAAGAGATTGTCAACCTATATATATATATATATATATACTTTTGTTAATGTTTATTATTATTTGGAATTGTGTTCTCCCAGAATTGTCAATGAATGTTTGTCTTACATGATGGATTGCTTTGAAATTGTCTACAAAACATGTTACACAATGACAAATGATTCTGACTTTGTAAATTGCAGAATACAAAGCACTCTGATGCAGAGTTGCCATTTTTGATTATGGCACTTCCTAGAGGCACTAGAAAATATGACATTTGTATGCAGATGGGAGACAAAACTGGGACAGTTACTCTATTGATTGGTGTATGTTGCATACTACTCGGTAATAATTAACATAATTACAGTAATTTAAAATGGCAGCATTCATTTTGGAAGACCTGTATTGTAATTGGCTACCATGCATACATACCATAATACTACAGTAATGGTGTTTAGGTGTATTGAACTCCAAACCTATGTTTAATGTTTTAACTAATTGATATTTTTATTAACAAAGATTTGGGAAATTCAGGCAATCAACCACTTTCAAAGAAACCAAAAAATCATATCGAGGTATCAGTGTTATCTTTGTATGGAATTTGTTTCATATTTATTCATAATTTTTGTTTTACAACATTAGTATTAATTCCCTTTACTTTTATAAAATTAAAGTTGGACTGAGCAGCTCTGAAAAAAATTAGTTTCGTTTTTGGCTTTTCAAAGCAGAGTAAATCAGTGATGACAAAGCACAAATACATCAGATATTATTATATAAAGTATATTTATTGTATATTATATTATTACACAAGCATTTAATATTATATTATGTCATTAGTGGGTG
This sequence comes from Centruroides sculpturatus, assembly GCF_000671375.1. Classification (NCBI taxonomy): domain Eukaryota; kingdom Metazoa; phylum Arthropoda; class Arachnida; order Scorpiones; family Buthidae; genus Centruroides; species Centruroides sculpturatus. Next base: position 367,399 of record NW_019384669.1, on the reverse strand, counting down.
CAATTGATTTTTGGATTTGAAAGTAATTTCTTTCTTTATTTTACTAGTTTTGCCATTGTTAAGTACAGGTGATCCTAAGGCGGACTGAATTTATTTGCCTGTTATATGTACAGTAAGACCACGTTTAACGTTGATTCAATATAATGCCTTCTACTCTAAGCTTAGAAAAAAAGCTCAAAATTTATGCTGATTTAAATTATCATGGCATTTTATTGATTCGTACATAATACGATTATTTACGAACATAAACCAATCAGAAAAAGGTGGGAAAAAGGTGTACTTTCTTTAAATCTATGTTTGTTTGGTGCAATTTTGGAAAAAATATAACATCATGGATGCCATAGGTAATATCGGCTTCGCTTGGAAAGAATTAACTGATAAATGCACGAACAAAGTGTGGAAGAAGTTATGGTTGAAGGTATCCAAGAATTCTCAACGAGAAGAGCCTATTGCTATATCATTAGGTTGATCAAACTCAATCTAATCGATACAGCAGAGACTAGGAGATGTAGACGAACAGGATATTGAGGAGTTACCGCAGATTTCTGGTGAGAGTCTTATCAACAACGACCTTCAAGAACTGGCAAAACAAGGAATTCGTGTAGAACTGGAAAATAGTGATTCTGAAAACGAAGAACACACAAATTCTGTACAGATTTCCTTAGTAAAAGTTTGGTAATGATAACTGAAATCAATCAAATTGTAGCTAATGTTCCAGATTTTGAAAGGAGTGCAAAAGTAAAACGAGGTGTTTTGGATGTAATCTCTTGCTACTGACATTTGCTTAAGGAAAGAAAAAAGTGACAAATGAAACTTCACGACTTTATTGCAAAAAAAAAAAAAAAAAAAAAAAAAAAAAAAAAAAAAAAAAAAAAAAAAAAAAAAAAAAAAAAAAAAAAAAAAAAAAAAAAAAAAAAAAAAAAAAAAAAAAAAAAAAAAAAAAAAAAAAAAAAAAAAAAAAAAAAAAAAAAAAAAAAAAAAAAAAAAAAAAAAAAAAAAAAAAAAAAAAAAAAAAAAAAAAAAAAAAAAAAAAAAAAAAAAAAAAAAAAAAAAAAAAAAAAAAAAAAAAAAAAAAAAAAAAAAAAAAAAAAAAAAAAAAAAAAAAAAAAAAAAAAAAAAAAAAAAAAAAAAAAAAAAAAAAAAAAAAAAAAAAAAAAAAAAAAAAAAAAAAAAAAAAAAAAAAAAAAAAAAAAAAAAAAAAAAAAAAAAAAAAAAAAAAAAAAAAAAAAAAAAAAAAAAAAAAAAAAAAAAAAAAAAAAAAAAAAAAAAAAAAAAAAAAAAAAAAAAAAAAAAAAAAAAAAAAAAAAAAAAAAAAAAAAAAAAAAAAAAAAAAAAAAAAAAAAAAAAAAAAAAAAAAAAAAAAAAAAAAAAAAAAAAAAAAAAAAAAAAAAAAAAAAAAAAAAAAAAAAAAAAAAAAAAAAAAAAAAAAAAAAAAAAAAAAAAAAAAAAAAAAAAAAAAAAAAAAAAAAAAAAAAAAAAAAAAAAAAAAAAAAAAAAAAAAAAAAAAAAAAAAAAAAAAAAAAAAAAAAAAAAAAAAAAAAAAAAAAAAAAAAAAAAAAAAAAAAAAAAAAAAAAAAAAAAAAAAAAAAAAAAAAAAAAAAAAAAAAAAAAAAAAAAAAAAAAAAAAAAAAAAAAAAAAAAAAAAAAAAAAAAAAAAAAAAAAAAAAAAAAAAAAAAAAAAAAAAAAAAAAAAAAAAAAAAAAAAAAAAAAAAAAAAAAAAAAAAAAAAAAAAAAAAAAAAAAAAAAAAAAAAAAAAAAAAAAAAAAAAAAAAAAAAAAAAAAAAAAAAAAAAAAAAAAAAAAAAAAAAAAAAAAAAAAAAAAAAAAAAAAAAAAAAAAAAAAAAAAAAAAAAAAAAAAAAAAAAAAAAAAAAAAAAAAAAAAAAAAAAAAAAAAAAAAAAAAAAAAAAAAAAAAAAAAAAAAAAAAAAAAAAAAAAAAAAAAAAAAAAAAAAAAAAAAAAAAAAAAAAAAAAAAAAAAAAAAAAAAAAAAAAAAAAAAAAAAAAAAAAAAAAAAAAAAAAAAAAAAAAAAAAAAAAAAAAAAAAAAAAAAAAAAAAAAAAAAAAAAAAAAAAAAAAAAAAAAAAAAAAAAAAAAAAAAAAAAAAAAAAAAAAAAAAAAAAAAAAAAAAAAAAAAAAAAAAAAAAAAAAAAAAAAAAAAAAAAAAAAAAAAAAAAAAAAAAAAAAAAAAAAAAAAAAAAAAAAAAAAAAAAAAAAAAAAAAAAAAAAAAAAAAAAAAAAAAAAAAAAAAAAAAAAAAAAAAAAAAAAAAAAAAAAAAAAAAAAAAAAAAAAAAAAAAAAAAAAAAAAAAAAAAAAAAAAAAAAAAAAAAAAAAAAAAAAAAAAAAAAAAAAAAAAAAAAAAAAAAAAAAAAAAAAAAAAAAAAAAAAAAAAAAAAAAAAAAAAAAAAAAAAAAAAAAAAAAAAAAAAAAAAAAAAAAAAAAAAAAAAAAAAAAAAAAAAAAAAAAAAAAAAAAAAAAAAAAAAAAAAAAAAAAAAAAAAAAAAAAAAAAAAAAAAAAAAAAAAAAAAAAAAAAAAAAAAAAAAAAAAAAAAAAAAAAAAAAAAAAAAAAAAAAAAAAAAAAAAAAAAAAAAAAAAAAAAAAAAAAAAAAAAAAAAAAAAAAAAAAAAAAAAAAAAAAAAAAAAAAAAAAAAAAAAAAAAAAAAAAAAAAAAAAAAAAAAAAAAAAAAAAAAAAAAAAAAAAAAAAAAAAAAAAAAAAAAAAAAAAAAAAAAAAAAAAAAAAAAAAAAAAAAAAAAAAAAAAAAAAAAAAAAAAAAAAAAAAAAAAAAAAAAAAAAAAAAAAAAAAAAAAAAAAAAAAAAAAAAAAAAAAAAAAAAAAAAAAAAAAAAAAAAAAAAAAAAAAAAAAAAAAAAAAAAAAAAAAAAAAAAAAAAAAAAAAAAAAAAAAAAAAAAAAAAAAAAAAAAAAAAAAAAAAAAAAAAAAAAAAAAAAAAAAAAAAAAAAAAAAAAAAAAAAAAAAAAAAAAAAAAAAAAAAAAAAAAAAAAAAAAAAAAAAAAAAAAAAAAAAAAAAAAAAAAAAAAAAAAAAAAAAAAAAAAAAAAAAAAAAAAAAAAAAAAAAAAAAAAAAAAAAAAAAAAAAAAAAAAAAAAAAAAAAAAAAAAAAAAAAAAAAAAAAAAAAAAAAAAAAAAAAAAAAAAAAAAAAAAAAAAAAAAAAAAAAAAAAAAAAAAAAAAAAAAAAAAAAAAAAAAAAAAAAAAAAAAAAAAAAAAAAAAAAAAAAAAAAAAAAAAAAAAAAAAAAAAAAAAAAAAAAAAAAAAAAAAAAAAAAAAAAAAAAAAAAAAAAAAAAAAAAAAAAAAAAAAAAAAAAAAAAAAAAAAAAAAAAAAAAAAAAAAAAAAAAAAAAAAAAAAAAAAAAAAAAAAAAAAAAAAAAAAAAAAAAAAAAAAAAAAAAAAAAAAAAAAAAAAAAAAAAAAAAAAAAAAAAAAAAAAAAAAAAAAAAAAAAAAAAAAAAAAAAAAAAAAAAAAAAAAAAAAAAAAAAAAAAAAAAAAAAAAAAAAAAAAAAAAAAAAAAAAAAAAAAAAAAAAAAAAAAAAAAAAAAAAAAAAAAAAAAAAAAAAAAAAAAAAAAAAAAAAAAAAAAAAAAAAAAAAAAAAAAAAAAAAAAAAAAAAAAAAAAAAAAAAAAAAAAAAAAAAAAAAAAAAAAAAAAAAAAAAAAAAAAAAAAAAAAAAAAAAAAAAAAAAAAAAAAAAAAAAAAAAAAAAAAAAAAAAAAAAAAAAAAAAAAAAAAAAAAAAAAAAAAAAAAAAAAAAAAAAAAAAAAAAAAAAAAAAAAAAAAAAAAAAAAAAAAAAAAAAAAAAAAAAAAAAAAAAAAAAAAAAAAAAAAAAAAAAAAAAAAAAAAAAAAAAAAAAAAAAAAAAAAAAAAAAAAAAAAAAAAAAAAAAAAAAAAAAAAAAAAAAAAAAAAAAAAAAAAAAAAAAAAAAAAAAAAAAAAAAAAAAAAAAAAAAAAAAAAAAAAAAAAAAAAAAAAAAAAAAAAAAAAAAAAAAAAAAAAAAAAAAAAAAAAAAAAAAAAAAAAAAAAAAAAAAAAAAAAAAAAAAAAAAAAAAAAAAAAAAAAAAAAAAAAAAAAAAAAAAAAAAAAAAAAAAAAAAAAAAAAAAAAAAAAAAAAAAAAAAAAAAAAAAAAAAAAAAAAAAAAAAAAAAAAAAAAAAAAAAAAAAAAAAAAAAAAAAAAAAAAAAAAAAAAAAAAAAAAAAAAAAAAAAAAAAAAAAAAAAAAAAAAAAAAAAAAAAAAAAAAAAAAAAAAAAAAAAAAAAAAAAAAAAAAAAAAAAAAAAAAAAAAAAAAAAAAAAAAAAAAAAAAAAAAAAAAAAAAAAAAAAAAAAAAAAAAAAAAAAAAAAAAAAAAAAAAAAAAAAAAAAAAAAAAAAAAAAAAAAAAAAAAAAAAAAAAAAAAAAAAAAAAAAAAAAAAAAAAAAAAAAAAAAAAAAAAAAAAAAAAAAAAAAAAAAAAAAAAAAAAAAAAAAAAAAAAAAAAAAAAAAAAAAAAAAAAAAAAAAAAAAAAAAAAAAAAAAAAAAAAAAAAAAAAAAAAAAAAAAAAAAAAAAAAAAAAAAAAAAAAAAAAAAAAAAAAAAAAAAAAAAAAAAAAAAAAAAAAAAAAAAAAAAAAAAAAAAAAAAAAAAAAAAAAAAAAAAAAAAAAAAAAAAAAAAAAAAAAAAAAAAAAAAAAAAAAAAAAAAAAAAAAAAAAAAAAAAAAAAAAAAAAAAAAAAAAAAAAAAAAAAAAAAAAAAAAAAAAAAAAAAAAAAAAAAAAAAAAAAAAAAAAAAAAAAAAAAAAAAAAAAAAAAAAAAAAAAAAAAAAAAAAAAAAAAAAAAAAAAAAAAAAAAAAAAAAAAAAAAAAAAAAAAAAAAAAAAAAAAAAAAAAAAAAAAAAAAAAAAAAAAAAAAAAAAAAAAAAAAAAAAAAAAAAAAAAAAAAAAAAAAAAAAAAAAAAAAAAAAAAAAAAAAAAAAAAAAAAAAAAAAAAAAAAAAAAAAAAAAAAAAAAAAAAAAAAAAAAAAAAAAAAAAAAAAAAAAAAAAAAAAAAAAAAAAAAAAAAAAAAAAAAAAAAAAAAAAAAAAAAAAAAAAAAAAAAAAAAAAAAAAAAAAAAAAAAAAAAAAAAAAAAAAAAAAAAAAAAAAAAAAAAAAAAAAAAAAAAAAAAAAAAAAAAAAAAAAAAAAAAAAAAAAAAAAAAAAAAAAAAAAAAAAAAAAAAAAAAAAAAAAAAAAAAAAAAAAAAAAAAAAAAAAAAAAAAAAAAAAAAAAAAAAAAAAAAAAAAAAAAAAAAAAAAAAAAAAAAAAAAAAAAAAAAAAAAAAAAAAAAAAAAAAAAAAAAAAAAAAAAAAAAAAAAAAAAAAAAAAAAAAAAAAAAAAAAAAAAAAAAAAAAAAAAAAAAAAAAAAAAAAAAAAAAAAAAAAAAAAAAAAAAAAAAAAAAAAAAAAAAAAAAAAAAAAAAAAAAAAAAAAAAAAAAAAAAAAAAAAAAAAAAAAAAAAAAAAAAAAAAAAAAAAAAAAAAAAAAAAAAAAAAAAAAAAAAAAAAAAAAAAAAAAAAAAAAAAAAAAAAAAAAAAAAAAAAAAAAAAAAAAAAAAAAAAAAAAAAAAAAAAAAAAAAAAAAAAAAAAAAAAAAAAAAAAAAAAAAAAAAAAAAAAAAAAAAAAAAAAAAAAAAAAAAAAAAAAAAAAAAAAAAAAAAAAAAAAAAAAAAAAAAAAAAAAAAAAAAAAAAAAAAAAAAAAAAAAAAAAAAAAAAAAAAAAAAAAAAAAAAAAAAAAAAAAAAAAAAAAAAAAAAAAAAAAAAAAAAAAAAAAAAAAAAAAAAAAAAAAAAAAAAAAAAAAAAAAAAAAAAAAAAAAAAAAAAAAAAAAAAAAAAAAAAAAAAAAAAAAAAAAAAAAAAAAAAAAAAAAAAAAAAAAAAAAAAAAAAAAAAAAAAAAAAAAAAAAAAAAAAAAAAAAAAAAAAAAAAAAAAAAAAAAAAAAAAAAAAAAAAAAAAAAAAAAAAAAAAAAAAAAAAAAAAAAAAAAAAAAAAAAAAAAAAAAAAAAAAAAAAAAAAAAAAAAAAAAAAAAAAAAAAAAAAAAAAAAAAAAAAAAAAAAAAAAAAAAAAAAAAAAAAAAAAAAAAAAAAAAAAAAAAAAAAAAAAAAAAAAAAAAAAAAAAAAAAAAAAAAAAAAAAAAAAAAAAAAAAAAAAAAAAAAAAAAAAAAAAAAAAAAAAAAAAAAAAAAAAAAAAAAAAAAAAAAAAAAAAAAAAAAAAAAAAAAAAAAAAAAAAAAAAAAAAAAAAAAAAAAAAAAAAAAAAAAAAAAAAAAAAAAAAAAAAAAAAAAAAAAAAAAAAAAAAAAAAAAAAAAAAAAAAAAAAAAAAAAAAAAAAAAAAAAAAAAAAAAAAAAAAAAAAAAAAAAAAAAAAAAAAAAAAAAAAAAAAAAAAAAAAAAAAAAAAAAAAAAAAAAAAAAAAAAAAAAAAAAAAAAAAAAAAAAAAAAAAAAAAAAAAAAAAAAAAAAAAAAAAAAAAAAAAAAAAAAAAAAAAAAAAAAAAAAAAAAAAAAAAAAAAAAAAAAAAAAAAAAAAAAAAAAAAAAAAAAAAAAAAAAAAAAAAAAAAAAAAAAAAAAAAAAAAAAAAAAAAAAAAAAAAAAAAAAAAAAAAAAAAAAAAAAAAAAAAAAAAAAAAAAAAAAAAAAAAAAAAAAAAAAAAAAAAAAAAAAAAAAAAAAAAAAAAAAAAAAAAAAAAAAAAAAAAAAAAAAAAAAAAAAAAAAAAAAAAAAAAAAAAAAAAAAAAAAAAAAAAAAAAAAAAAAAAAAAAAAAAAAAAAAAAAAAAAAAAAAAAAAAAAAAAAAAAAAAAAAAAAAAAAAAAAAAAAAAAAAAAAAAAAAAAAAAAAAAAAAAAAAAAAAAAAAAAAAAAAAAAAAAAAAAAAAAAAAAAAAAAAAAAAAAAAAAAAAAAAAAAAAAAAAAAAAAAAAAAAAAAAAAAAAAAAAAAAAAAAAAAAAAAAAAAAAAAAAAAAAAAAAAAAAAAAAAAAAAAAAAAAAAAAAAAAAAAAAAAAAAAAAAAAAAAAAAAAAAAAAAAAAAAAAAAAAAAAAAAAAAAAAAAAAAAAAAAAAAAAAAAAAAAAAAAAAAAAAAAAAAAAAAAAAAAAAAAAAAAAAAAAAAAAAAAAAAAAAAAAAAAAAAAAAAAAAAAAAAAAAAAAAAAAAAAAAAAAAAAAAAAAAAAAAAAAAAAAAANAGGCCCTGTACACACTAGGCGTTTTTCAACGCGCGTTTTAAAGAACCAAGAGTTCTATGTAGCCGTACACACTCAAACGCCAAGCGCGCGTTAAACGCGCGTTTATAGATTTTTGTTAAAACGCGCGTTTTGCGGGCACTTTATGGGCGCTTTGAGATATATGTGCTGCCTTATAGCGACGATGGAGGAGCGCACACAATCAATTACTTTCTCGTCCATTTCCAAACTGAGCCAGTGCTAAACGCCGAACTAACGCTCGTTGAACGCCGAGCTAACGCGCGTTAGCTCGGCGTTAAACGCGCGTTGAAAAACGCCTAGTGTGTACAGGGCCTAAGTTAGCAAATGGCCCCTAATTATCACAAATTTCTGCCAACTTTTCCCTTATCAGAATTTTGAATTTCTGAAAATATTTAACAGCAATATATTTTTGAAAATTTTATGCCAATTTCTGTTTTAATGGATTGTTTACCCACGAAGTACTTCATAGATTAATACATGAAGATCAGTGTAAAATATATAAGTAGACATTTATGTACATTGTTGCTTTTACTTTGTATTCTGTACATTTATGTGTGACTTTTTAAGACTCGTAATCAGCTTGTTTTGATGGGTACTTTATCTTGTATCTGTTTATTGTTTGATTATCGATAATTAAAATGAAGGAGTAACCTTAAAGTGCATCTTTAGTCTTTACTAAACCATAGCAAATATATAAATATAACTTCCTATAAATTATTTACTCTGTGCAAACTTCTCTACCACTTCTTATCTTGTTGATCTTACCTTCTGAAACATCCTGGCAGAGCATCTGACATTAAGTGTGGATGCCTGTATCTTTTGCAGCTTGTGCGAAAACAACCATATCGAGCATAGAATTACTTATAATCATATCAGTATCTAAACGTCTTTGGAAGTAAAATACTTTGAGTGAATATTAACTGAAATTTTCATTGTATCCATAATAATCTGCAAATAATTACTATTAGGAGGAAAGATGAATGTAAGGAGGCCATGAAAAAAGTCTGTGAACGTAATGATTTATTAATAGTAACAAAAATAACAAATAGTGTATGGCTGTTGTCTTTTGTTAAGTGTTTAACCAGAGGTAGAAGGGAAGAGGGAGGGGAAAGGAAAGGATGAGGAGATGAAAGAAGAGAAAGGAAAGATCCCTCAGAGTGACATATGTAAGGTTACTATTCCCTCTACATTTAATGTTGGCATGCAGTTTTTAGGTTGCAAGGCCGTGGGTCTAAAAGAAAACCCGAGTTGTAGCTTACACCAATAAATACATAAAAGTTAGACAGAGTAAAGTATAATGCTTAAATCTAATACTAAAATTAATACAGAACCTAAGCTAGGAACCCTATAGGAAGTAACAAAGATAGTGGTATGAATGTTCTGTACTTTGACATGTCAAGTGTTAACTTACTTACAGAAGCTACTGTTGAATTTACTCTTTTGCAAGAGACTGTGATTCATGATGGGATGGAACGATGACATTGGACGAGGATCTCAAAGTTGCTATCCTGAGCATCAATACATTTTGAGCATGCTATAGTAGACTTTGTTTACTTTAAGTGTGTTTAATTTTTTAAAGACAAACAAATGTCACAGCTATCTTTGATAACTGTGACATTTATTATCATACAATGAGTTGATCACAAGAGTATAAGAGTATACCTTCTCTAGGTATGCCTCATTGTTCATTTGGCCCATATGCAGCAGTCTGGCAGAATTAGGTCTGGAGACTCATTTTTCTCAGAAACCATTTGTGCCCTCGTGAATCATTTTACTCCTTTCATTGTTAGGAATCGTCCCCCAAAGTATTTACTTTTTTCCTGACATACAATAAATATGAAGTTGAAATCCTTCCTTGCTGGATATATATTTTAAACATTAGTTGTATTTACAAACCATTATTTTTATTATATTAATGTTCAAAATTTCTGTAAATATTTAAATATAAAATTTCTTTTATAATCTTGTACTGTTCAAAGATAGTGTGTGCCTATTCCAGACCATGTGATACCCAATACTCAAATAGCTTGCAACCAAGATTGGGATCAAGACCCAGCCAGCAGACGCACCACGGTTGTTCAAAGATATTTCTCCAATGTTAGAAATTGGTTTAACTATATACAATTTTAATTTAATATGTATATTTGCAGTTTTTGGCATTGCATGCAGTTTCATTTTATATTTGTAATTTAAAAAATTAAATTTTAAGTAGAAAATTTTTCATTTTTAATTCTATATTAAAGCTTTTGAGTAAAATTTCTTTCTTGTATGTATTTTAGTGCTGCAATCTTCTACACAAGTAAATGGAATTCTTAATCTGGATGACTGTACTTTGTTCGTTGATCTACAGCTAAAATAAAGTATAGCAAAAGTGAAAAGAATACCTGCAATTGATGCATGACTAGAATTTTATCAGTGTGTAGCGTCTTTGTAATCCAAAACGAGTTGGTAGACGAACGGACAGCAATTGGTTAGAAAACGTACGTTTTATTTAAAAATTCTTAATTCATATGCATTTCGGGTTGGCTTATATTCCCAACCCCTCTTCAGTGTTGTCATATAATGGTACAGCATAGATGTATTTTACAAAATTTTTAATTACAAGTAGTATGGTATAGCATTTTAGTTAGAATGTATTATTTCCGATACAAAAGGAACATAGTACAAAAATTAACAACTGGTGTTATCCGTTGTTCGTCTAGTAACAGAATTAGTCTAGTAATTTTTGTACTATGTTCCTTTTGTATCGGAAATAATACATTCTAACTAAAATGCTATACCATACTACTTGTAATTAAAAATTTTCTAAAATACATCTATGCTGTACCATTATATGACAACACTGAAGAGGGGTTGGGAATATAAGCCAACCCGAAATGCATATGAATTAAGAATTTTTAAATAAAACGTACGTTTTCTAACCAATTGCTGTCCGTTCGTCTACCAACTCGTTTTGGATTACAAAGACGCTACACACTGCATTTGATGATATAGCAACCACGTCCTCTACATTAAGTAGAATTTTATCGTTTAATGCTTAAAGCAATTTGATGATGTATTAAAGAAAGATACTTTTATAAACATTTAAATCTGGATTCTTTTGGGCCAGAATAATAACCTAATTAATAAGATATGTGGTTAAGCTGTCATTTTGTGTTAAAATTAATAATTAGAAATTGATTTTGAATTTTAATCTTAAAACATTAAGCCATCTTTAGGACAATTCTGTAATTTATCTAAAAGCCAAAATTAAGCTAATAATTACAACATTATAAACACTATTTACTTTATATTGATATATTCTAAAGAGCCTATAGCATAGTACTAATTTTTACAATCGTATAGCAAACCATGCATGAATTATCTGTTCATTATCAAAGGGTAATGCCACATCACTCCAAGTGTCTGGTATAGTTATATCTTTTGAATTGGTCTGGAAGTAAAGATTGGCAGTTTGTATGCACAGTAAGTGGAAGTTGCAGGTTTGAGTCTTGCTCTGGATTGATCTTTTCTTTCAGAATATTCTAAATTAAATTCTAATTATTAAATCTAATAGAAGATGGTGACTTAATTGCCTATCTTTAACCCAAATTAGATAGTGTCAATGCTGTAGATCCTACATTATCAAATGAATAAAAAACATTTTAACATCAGTATTGTTGCAGAACTTGGTGTTAGTATAACATACTGTACAGTACTTTACAATTTCAGTTTCAAGGTAATTCTTAAGAAATTTAAAAGAAAGAAAGGAAAAAAACTATTAGTTAATAATAAGTAGTCTTTCGAAACAATACGACTTATTTCGTAAATTTGAAAAGTCATCCATAAATTACGCAATTCAGAAAATGATAAATATTTTAAAAACAAATTCCTAATTCACTTAAGTAGTAATGCTATATTTTTACAGAGTAACAGGCATATTGATCTAACATTGCATGATTTAAGAACGGTTCCTTTTGCATCACTTTTCAGATGAATTATTTTAAGATATAGGCTGTTAAAATGTACCATTTACAATTATCCTTAGACAGATAAATGTAAAATTAGTTTAAAAAAGTCTACTATTGATCGGAGAGAGATGTATTGAAAAAGCGTCCAGAAGTTGCTTTTAGAAGTAACTTCTAAATATTTTTCTTCTCCGCAGCTTGCATTATTTATAAAGCAGTGTTAAGAAGTATGAAATATTTTATTATATATTTGGGGTTATTTAATATCGATACAACATACCACTTGATAATTCTAAGGTGTCCAACCAGTTAATTCATAATGAATTGAGGGAACACCTTTTGGCAGAAGTAAACTTTAGTTCATTTGTTCGGTAAAATTGCAGCTGCAAAGCAGTCGAAACCTTACCAGAGTGATAGGCTGTGCCCTTAGGAGGAAAAAAGAAAAAAAAAAAAAAATAGCAAACAAATCAACCTATCTGGAAGACACTCAAAAAGAGGATATTTTTGGTCTAGAGGGGTCTAAAATTTGTTGGGGTCAAAACTCCTCATTCAGAACTGCAATCTTACCAAACAAATGACTTTCTGCCTTCCTTTGATTCAATATAAATTAAATGGTTGATGATTCTTTAGCATTGTCACGTGGTACGTGACGTCAATGTTAAATAACCCCAAAAATAATATAAAATATTCAATATATTATTTCCTAACACAGCTTTATAGGTAACGTGGGCTATTTATATAGCATAAACGATAAGATCGATTTACTTTAAAAGAATTTGCGTGATAAAACATTAAATGATATTTTAAGAGCTACGATAAGTTTAACCCACGCTTATAAATTCATAATTTATGCTTTCGGCTACACCAACGCGGTTATAACCAATCTTTTCTCATTTAAATTAAGCACACAACTGCGTAACTTCTCACCATCACGTCGTTTACTCGTTTGACGTGTAACACCATCTATCGGTAATTAATACGTGAGACGATTAAAATAAATAAATTTTAATTACAAGCTTCGTTCGATTAAACATCATATTATTACATCTTANTATACATATACATATATATATATATATATACACATATCAATATTTAACTTTCAAAATATATTGATATGTGTCAAAGAACTTTCTACTGTAGCAACACGATGTTTGTTTCCTTGTAAGCGATTGACATTTCATTTTATTGTATCTTTCTTATTACTCTACTGACATCACGATTGTTCTTGCTTTCTATCCTGTCAACTTTCTGTTTCTGTTGATTTCCTCTTTCTGCTTATAACAACAAAAGTTAAAATATCTTTGATTCTATTAATTGGATTATTTCTATTTCTGATGGAAATGGAGCTATATTATTTACAAGAATTGTTATTTTGAAATGCTGATTCACCAGATTAACTAGCCAAACAAATAGTTGGTAAAATCAGCTGAAAGAATCTGGGGAGAACATCATGTAAGATGTGGAAATTCTAATGTTTATCAAATATTGTTTCTTCCCAATATTTTATTGCTAGATTTTGTCATCTTGCATATTATTGAATTACTTTCTATTATTACAGGAAATTGAATGGCAACAACAGCTCAGTTCCTTGCTTTACGAATGTGCTTTGGAAGAAAAAATGGAAATACTTCCTACTTGTCTTGCACTTTGTCAGGTTAGAAGAAGAAATAACAGATTTTTTTAATAGTTCTTTGTAATTTATTTGGTTAAACCAATATTTAAAACTTTAGATGGCAGAAAAAATGAAAAAAGAATCGAATATGTTGGAGTTGTGGCAATTGAAATTAATGTTGGCCAATCAACAAAGATCCGAAGCAACTGATAAACAGCCGCTCTTGAGTTCAGATTTTACGCTGGCCATTAAAAACCAGCTGGAAAAAGTGATCGGTGTATTGGCAAGAGGTAAGCGAAAACAATCAAATTAAATATATTTATTAGTGATTTTACACAAATAGTAACTTTAGTTTTCAATTTTTTAGGCCAACAAGAGAACATATTAGCTTATTTATCTGGCAGGAAGAATGGCTTTCAGTTATTACCCAATTTGGCTCCATTTTTGGTATTCTACGATATACCTCCTTCGGGATCTCTTAAATTGTCTTTGCAAGAAGGTAAATATAGGATTTTTATTTAAAATAAACAAAACAATTATATGGAATATCAATATTAAATTATTTAACTTTTTTTAGAACCTTTTATTTTTAATGATATTTGTTCTTATATTGAAACAAGTTAATAATGCATGGGTTTCCTTTTGGAATTCTACACTTTATTAAAATGATATTTTTACTATGTTAATTAACCCATCCTGCCACAAATAAGCTATGTATTGATTATTGACCATTTGTGACATGCCGTAAGAAGCAAAAATTTAAAAAACTAATAAGTACAGTAGTCACCACTGAACTTAGACCAGGCTGAAGTTAACATGTCATCCAATAAATAGGTTTAAAAAAAAATAGCTTTGATTAATTGCATGAATGTTTTACATAATTTAGAACAAATCTACAGTAATTAATCTTTATTTTTGCTAAATATCAACTTGATAGCTTGAAAGTTTAACAAGATTGAGCCAGTCAAACTTGAGTCACAGGCATCAAGAAACATAGATCACTGCTTCAATGAACATAGACCACTGCATGTTTAATATTTTGTTGCATCACCTTTTGTGGCCAAAACACCTTTCATACATTTTGACTTTTGTGGCCAAAACACCTTTCATACATTTTGACATGCTGTTGACTAGGTATTCACATTCATCTGCAGTTATGGAATTCCAAATAATTAGGATGGAAGCTTTTAGTTCTTCAACTGTCTGAGGGTGTGTTTTTCGCAGACATCTCTTCATAACGTTCCATATATTCTCAATTGGTGAAAGATCTGGGCTGTTGGATGGCCAAGAAAGAACTTCTATGTTCTTTTCTGGAAGCCACTGTTTTCTTTTTCTGCTTGTATGATAAGTTGCCCCATCCTGCTAGAAAATGCAGATTCTATTTGGATATAGCTTTGCTATGGATGGAAGTAAATACTGTTGTAGAATGTTAATGTATTGCTCTGAACCAAGTATTCCATCAACAAATGCGAATTGACCCATACCACTGGCACATATACATCCCCAAACCATGAAGCTGGCAGGAAACTTCACTGAGTGGTATAACAACAATGGCTCATTAGCTCTACTGGCAGATTGAATGACATGTTTGCTTTTGTCTGTTGCTGATAATTCAAAGTTTGATTTATCAGACCACAGAATTTCATGCCACTTTTGTTGAGACCAGGAAAGATGCTCTTTGGTCTCAACAAAAGTGGCATGAAATTTTGTACCCGTCTTCTTCTCTTGATGTGCTGTTAGCTAAGGTTTTTCACATGCTACATAGAACTGGAAATGCATTTCTTGCAGTCTCCTGCTTGTTACCGAAACAGATACATTCTTTCCAGTTTTATCATTCCATATTATAGTTACATTCAGTAACTGTGGCACGGCAGTTCTTTTTTACGATTTTTTTAAAACTTCTATCATCAACTTTTGAAGTTTTTTGCTAATGTCCAGCAGCATTGTTAGGTATAACATGGCTGTGGTTAGTGTAATAAACAATAATCTGGTGCACTGTTTCTTAGCATTAACTCTTTTCTAATAGCTCTCTCAGACATGCCACAACTTTGTTTAGCAATGATAGCATTCCTTAAATCTTCTGAAACAGCTTTTCCGCTGGTCACTGTAGACAAAATGCAAAGGTTCGTAAATAAAACTAAAAAAACACCTTATATCATTCTCAGGATTACTGCAGGCTAAAGTGAGACTAAAATAATCAATTGTTTTAGAAATACTGTAATTGTAGCATTATTTAAATGCAAATTATTGGCTGGTCTATGTTCATTGATGGGGTGATGCAGCAGTATGTTTTTTGATGACTGTGACTCAAGTTTGACTGGCTCAATTTTGTTAAACTTGCAAGATATCAAGTTGATATTTGGCAAAAATGAAGATTAATTTACTGTATATTTGATCTAAGTTATGTAAAACATTCATGCAATGAATCAAAGCTACTTTTTTTCAAACCTGTTTATTGGATGACATGTTAACTGTGGCCTGGTCTAAGTTCAGTGGTGACTACTGTAGGTTTATAATTAATAAATACAAATGTATTCGAACAATTTATGAGTTAATTATACCTTCTATTTGCAAAATTTCCTCAACCTTAACACAAAATAAGAAAAAAGTGAACTTTTAAGAAATTTGTGGGATTTCCTGGGATGAGAAGGATTTCTTGGTTTTAAAAAATCAACCAGGATCCCATTCGAGAAACTCTAGTTGGCATGTTGGAAGTCTCCAAAGCAAACCTCCTAGGAAATCAAATTCTGTTACAGATTATTTTTATTTTGATTTAGTGATAGATTCAAACATGATTAAAACTTAAATCTTCAGAAATATGTATAAATTAGAACAATAATCATAATTAAATTACCAATATAGAATGAATCAAACATCACAGAAAATGGCTGCCAGTATATGAATTTAATATTGATAAAATGTATTTTTAGAAGATGGTAAAGGATAATTTTTTTGCATGTATGTGAATATTTGAGGATTGCATAACACAAATAAATATATATATATATATGTAATAACTGTGGCCATTGGGTGCATTGTTTGGTAAATCAATTTTAAAACAACCAGATAAGCAAATTGATGACCTAGCTCATCTCATTTGAAACAGACTGTAATCAACTTACACCGCTCTATTAAAACTGCTTTACTAGGCAATGCAGCTATTATTTCAGAGAATCTAGCACATGATTTTCCTAAAAGTTTCACAAGTAACTGAATAATAAATTTCACTAGTGTGAAGGATTTTTGAAAGCTGTTTATAGTATATTGATACATACAGAATTAAATGTGGCCTGTACATTTCTATGCTGTCATTTCTGTTGTTGAAATACAGTATTGACTAAGATGGACGGTAACCCACTATTGTTATATTGTAGGACACCTACATCTTGTTTTCTCATACATTATTGAAAGTGGTAATGACTACTTTACAGATTAATTGTTTATATTTTTTATGTAAAGGAAAATTAATAATTTTAGTACGTAAATTAATAATATAAATATTTTTTTACAGGAATTATCAACTTGCCAATCCTTTATCTTCAGCTACATCAAATGCAGATGACTGTACATTCAATTATGGTTTTACTTGCAGTTCTTCAGCCATCTAACTAACTGTGTACATACATATATTTGATGGAAATATTTTGTATTATTATATTTTATAAACAAATGAAATAATTTATTAAGTAGTATCTGTTATTTGATACAGAAATTGCACAAGTTATTATTTTATAAGGTCAAAAGATGGAAGAGGGGGATTAAGGCGTCGATGGTTGAGAAATGTTTGACTTCAAATATTTTCCATACATTTTAGATTAGTTTTACAATGAATGATGCAATAGAAAACATTGTACAATAATTGCATCTGACTCAAACGGGAAGTTTCTTTATTGTCTTAGTAATTATACACAAACAATGCATAAATTGAAATATCATTTAAGTTAAACTGAATATAATTTTGTTACACCGCACTTGAAAGCTAGTTTTTTAATTTACAGTTTTTCTGTTGCATTTGAATTTGATTACAAATAACAGATGTCTTACCATGCAAACATACTTCATATTACTTGCATTACTTTACAAGATTATAATAAAATATATTTTCCAACTCGTAAGAAGTTTTTGAGTATAAGATGTGTCTGTTTTTAAGGGAAGTTTTGGAATTACAAATCATGCCTTTCCTACAGTTCCAACAAAAAAATTAGGTTTTGTACCGTCCATTTTTAATGTATGCTACAAAATCTAATTTTTTTGCTGGTACTGTAGCATACAATCACACCTTTTCCAAAGTTCTGTGAATATTTTCTTTTGTCTGTTCAATGTTGAGTCTATGAAGTATTGTATGTGTAACTAAAGGAGAGGATTTGCCAAAAGTACACAACAGGGTGGAAGTGGTTAAAAAACTGCATATGTAAGGCCCTGTACACACTAGGCGTTTTTCAACGCGCGTTTTAAAGAACCAAGAGTTCTATGTAGCCGTACACACTCAAACGCCAAGCGCGCGTTAAACGCGCGTTTATAGATTTTTGTTAAAACGCGCGTTTTGCGGGCACTTTATGGGCGCTTTGAGATATATGTGCTGCCTTATAGCGACGATGGAGGAGCGCACACAATCAATTACTTTCTCGTCCATTTCCAAACTGAGCCAGTGCTAAACGCCGAACTAACGCTCGTTGAACGCCGAGCTAACGCGCGTTAGCTCGGCGTTAAACGCGCGTTGAAAAACGCCTAGTGTGTACAGGGCCTAAGTTAGCAAATGGCCCCTAATTATCACAAATTTCTGCCAACTTTTCCCTTATCAGAATTTTGAATTTCTGAAAATATTTAACAGCAATATATTTTTGAAAATTTTATGCCAATTTCTGTTTTAATGGATTGTTTACCCACGAAGTACTTCATAGATTAATACATGAAGATCAGTGTAAAATATATAAGTAGACATTTATGTACATTGTTGCTTTTACTTTGTATTCTGTACATTTATGTGTGACTTTTTAAGACTCGTAATCAGCTTGTTTTGATGGGTACTTTATCTTGTATCTGTTTATTGTTTGATTATCGATAATTAAAATGAAGGAGTAACCTTAAAGTGCATCTTTAGTCTTTACTAAACCATAGCAAATATATAAATATAACTTCCTATAAATTATTTACTCTGTGCAAACTTCTCTACCACTTCTTATCTTGTTGATCTTACCTTCTGAAACATCCTGGCAGAGCATCTGACATTAAGTGTGGATGCCTGTATCTTTTGCAGCTTGTGCGAAAACAACCATATCGAGCATAGAATTACTTATAATCATATCAGTATCTAAACGTCTTTGGAAGTAAAATACTTTGAGTGAATATTAACTGAAATTTTCATTGTATCCATAATAATCTGCAAATAATTACTATTAGGAGGAAAGATGAATGTAAGGAGGCCATGAAAAAAGTCTGTGAACGTAATGATTTATTAATAGTAACAAAAATAACAAATAGTGTATGGCTGTTGTCTTTTGTTAAGTGTTTAACCAGAGGTAGAAGGGAAGAGGGAGGGGAAAGGAAAGGATGAGGAGATGAAAGAAGAGAAAGGAAAGATCCCTCAGAGTGACATATGTAAGGTTACTATTCCCTCTACATTTAATGTTGGCATGCAGTTTTTAGGTTGCAAGGCCGTGGGTCTAAAAGAAAACCCGAGTTGTAGCTTACACCAATAAATACATAAAAGTTAGACAGAGTAAAGTATAATGCTTAAATCTAATACTAAAATTAATACAGAACCTAAGCTAGGAACCCTATAGGAAGTAACAAAGATAGTGGTATGAATGTTCTGTACTTTGACATGTCAAGTGTTAACTTACTTACAGAAGCTACTGTTGAATTTACTCTTTTGCAAGAGACTGTGATTCATGATGGGATGGAACGATGACATTGGACGAGGATCTCAAAGTTGCTATCCTGAGCATCAATACATTTTGAGCATGCTATAGTAGACTTTGTTTACTTTAAGTGTGTTTAATTTTTTAAAGACAAACAAATGTCACAGCTATCTTTGATAACTGTGACATTTATTATCATACAATGAGTTGATCACAAGAGTATAAGAGTATACCTTCTCTAGGTATGCCTCATTGTTCATTTGGCCCATATGCAGCAGTCTGGCAGAATTAGGTCTGGAGACTCATTTTTCTCAGAAACCATTTGTGCCCTCGTGAATCATTTTACTCCTTTCATTGTTAGGAATCGTCCCCCAAAGTATTTACTTTTTTCCTGACATACAATAAATATGAAGTTGAAATCCTTCCTTGCTGGATATATATTTTAAACATTAGTTGTATTTACAAACCATTATTTTTATTATATTAATGTTCAAAATTTCTGTAAATATTTAAATATAAAATTTCTTTTATAATCTTGTACTGTTCAAAGATAGTGTGTGCCTATTCCAGACCATGTGATACCCAATACTCAAATAGCTTGCAACCAAGATTGGGATCAAGACCCAGCCAGCAGACGCACCACGGTTGTTCAAAGATATTTCTCCAATGTTAGAAATTGGTTTAACTATATACAATTTTAATTTAATATGTATATTTGCAGTTTTTGGCATTGCATGCAGTTTCATTTTATATTTGTAATTTAAAANGTTTTTTTTTTTAATTAGAATTTTTTAAAATTTAAGTGCATATTTATAAAATTATTAAACGGTGTAATGCAGACAAATTAAAAAAAATTATAATTTTCTCGTTGCGTTATACACCGGAAAATAAATTTAAAATGTTTAAAGTTTATTAAAGGATTAAAGTTTTAAATTTTAAAATTCCATCTTTTATTTATCAAACGAATTAATATGTAACGCGCCTCCATCAGACGAACTTTTAATGAAAAATTAATAGCGGACGGGAAGAAAAAATGGCGACAAAAATATGTTCGGAGACGTTTTTAATAAAATTTCAAGAGCGAAAAGGTTTAAAAAAATAAATATTTTGATAAATAACTGCAAATATTTCAACCCATTGGCCTGACGTCACACCCAATGATCGTCTGCAGGTCAAAGTACCAAAGATGGCGGACCTCCGTTGTTTAGGTGTCTGAGATTTGATTTTAACCAAGAAGTAATAAAGGTAAAAGATGGGAAAATGTACGGAAAAGAAGATTACGTTTTGAAAATACGTTATAAACTAACACGATGAGAGGGGATAATAATTGTATATTATGTTTTATTGGGCGGTGATGTAGTTGAGATGTTAGGCCTAACCCCGAGATGGTTAGGAGATGCTCCTATTTGGATTAAGATACCTTTTAGGAGTCTGAAGTGACGTCAGAAATGCTTTAATTGATTATTCCATGGAATCTGTACAGTCCGGGTGTCGTGAGGACAGGTGGACGGCTATTTATGATTATGAAGCCACAGGCGAAGACGAGTTGTCTCTACGAAGGGGAGAACAGGTGGAGGTTTTGTCAAAAGATGCGAAAATTTCGGGCGACGACGGTTGGTGGACGGGTAAAATCGGTGATAAGGTCGGTATCTTTCCCAGCAATTTTGTCACGCAGCAAGATGTGGACAAGGTGGAACCCGTTGGCGATGAGGACAGGCCGTTCGAAATTGCGTTTGCGGAATTGGAACTGGAAGAGGTGATCGGTGTCGGAGGCTTCGGCAAGGTGTACCGGGGTTACTGGAGAAACCAGGAGGTGGCGGTGAAGGCGGCCCGACAGGATCCCGACGAGGACATCAGTGTGACAACGGAGAACGTCAGACAGGAGGCCAAATTGTTTTGGCTTCTAAACCATCCCAATATCGTGGCGTTGAAGGGTGTGTGTCTCCAAGAACCGAATCTATGTTTGGTGATGGAATATGCCAGGGGTGGCCCACTTAACAGAGTTCTTAGCGGAAGGAAGATACCACCGGATATACTTGTCAACTGGGCCATACAGATAGCGCACGGGATGAATTATTTACATTCTGAAGCACCTATTTCGCTCATACATCGGGATTTAAAATCAAGTAATGGTAAGTTTTTGTTGAAATGTGTGTTTATAATAGATTTGGCTTGTTATTGTTATTGTCTGTTGCATTTAAAATATTTAAAGATATGCATTTTAGCTCGAATGACACGTTTCTATACATAAGTTAGTTTTTTAATTAAAAAATTTAGATAATTATCTTGAATTTTGGTGATAAACATTTTTCGATTTACTACCTTTTAATAAAAAAAATTGATATTAAAGTATTTAAAAAATTTTATATTGATTTCTGGGTTCTTTGTCTTATAAAAATTGAAAAATTTAAATTTGTTATAAATATAAAATGTTTTTCATTTATATTTTTTGTCATTTCCAAAATATTCTTAGAATTTTTTTTAAAAGAGAATTGCTTACTTAGATCTGTCAAAATCCTTTGCCTTTTTATCACTGATTGTACTTTTTGGATGAAGGAGATTCTATTATAAATTTTAACTTCAGATTTATTCATTCTTGCATTTGTGCATCTGATAATTGTTCTGGATTTTGTTTATCTTGACATTTTGAAAATAATACATGTTTAGTTTGAGTAGTGTACTAAAATTTCTCCCTTTTTAACAGCCCTTGATGAAAAAAAAAAAGGTATTTTGGCTATTAAATGGTATTTGTCATATCATTTGTCTATTCCAGGGATCTCAAAATTGTCTATATTGACTCTCAGGTGCTTAAATAGAACTTTCAGAGGTCAATTGAAAACAGCTCATTAAAAAATATTAGTCCAATGAGTTATGTATATGATATTCAGGATGATGTAAATTTGCACACTAATTAGATCTTTCAATGGAAACGGAGTGTGGATTAATACTGGTTCATCAGATTTATTTATCAAAGAGGGTGGCTGATAAAAGGTTAAGGAATTTTTGAAGGGGTCAACAGTCGGAAAAGTTTGGAATTCTTGGGCTAATCTCTTATTAAAAGATATTTTTATTGTCTTTTTAATGATGTAAACTTGATTATTATTGTTAATTATTCAATTTAATTGCAAAATATATTTGGTTGTACTGTATGTTCAAACAAAAAAAAAATTGCTTAATTTTTATTAAAATGTGAACTTAGAAGAAAAGTATAGTGATGAAAAATATAAAACAAGGGTCATAATTGTAGCAAAAAATGCCAAAATTTAGAAGAAACATTAAAAAAGCACAAGTTTCTTCATAATTTGTTCTTGCCTGCTTTGGAATTGGATAAAATAGTCCGAGGAGGCCACGGCAGAAGTGACTTATTTTAAGGCTCTCGTTCATCTCAATGTGCAAAAGATGTTGAAAATTTTTCTGGTGGTGATATAATTACAATTGTATATTATATATTGATGAAAAACAAAATCACAGCAATAACTAAGATAAAAATGTCATAAATTCGGAAGAAACACTAAAAAAGCAGTTGGGATTGGATTAAACTAATAAAATTGGCATTGGATTAATTAAGCAAATAAAATTGGGATTGGATTAATTAAGCAAATAAAATTGGGATTGGATTAATTAAGCAAATAAAATTGGGATTGGATTAAACTGGTCTGAAAACTATTTTATCCAATGCTGATGTGTGAAAGAGAATGAATTATAGACTTATACTATTTAGTGTTTTTTCCAAATTGTGAAATAGGTAAAAAGCTTGATAATGTAACTTCTTGTTTTGTTTAATATCAGTATGGCTGCGTTTTTTTTATGTAGTGAGAATGTAGTGAAAATGACATTATGAGCAGATATTGCTACATGTTGCTATATTATAGTTTAGAAATGCTTTCCATTTGAGCTAAATACTGTGTCATAATTCTATTCTTTAATTCCAGTTACAGCCGAAAATAGTGTTTTAGTTAAAGAACTACAATATTTAAATAAAGAGATTTAAAGAATTGAGCATTTCTCTTTCCAAAAATCTGAGCAAAGTAAAGAGATAGGAGAGATAATTATATTTAAAATATAGTATTTTCTTATTCTTTAGATAACTTTCAGAGTCTAAATTTAATCCTTCTTAATCTTTCCATAATATTTTTAGCAATAGTCACTTTGACTTTTTTATTTTTACAGCATAATATTGTATTATATACACAAGCGTCCATTTTGTTTTACACATGTAGCGGACATAAAAGCTGCTTTATCTTTGCTGCAGCAATCCCTTGCAGCAAATCCCTTGCTAAATTTAGAAATGCTTTGCTGTGTAGTGATTGAGCAGTACTGCATAAAGAAACGTGACCTATTGAAAGGTCTGAAGCACAGCATCGCTTTATTTTAAGGACTTATCATACATGAGATGTTGGAGACAACAGGAATAAAATTAGACTTTATTGGAATAAGTGTTACGAAAATGCATTTTGGATGTCATACCCCTCATCAGTTTGTATATCTTAGTTTTCCTAATGTTATAAGTATGCTAGCTTACAATATTACAAAGGAATTGTTTTTACAAAATAAATGTTAGAAATAGTACAACTAAAAATGTCTACAAAATATAGGTAAATGTAAACAATAATTGTGCTGTGTTTATTTTGTAAAAAAATTCCTTTGTAATATTGTAATCTAGCATACTTATAATATTAGGAAACCTAAGAAATATGAACTGACGAGGAGTATGACACCCAAAATGCATTTTCGTAGCACTTACTCCAATAAACTCTAATTTTATTCCTGTCATGTCCAATGTCTCATGTATGATGAGTCTGTAAAAAAGCGTCACTATGCTTTAGATAAAAAGGTTTTTTTTTTTCTTACTGCTGGACAGGTAACATTTTTTTAACAAAACCTTTTTAGGTTCTATTAAATATTGCTACATTTAAGTTAAATATATGATATATATTTAAGATACATTGAGATATATACTTATCATAATACATATTCTCTTAATGCTATCAAATTCTATTACTATTTGATTCTGTGATTTGATCATTTATGAATGTACTAAATTAAAGTTTTGCAATTTTTCCAAATATTTTAATTCATCAATAAAGTATGCAAGCAATTGCTAATTGAATTAAAAAACTATTCAAACTTTTTCACAGTTTTATTAAAAAAATTTGTATTTTTGGCTAAGCTGTGGCTATACAAAACAACAAAAATAACAGGGACTCCAATAATGACTAGTGACCAGTGATCCTTCAAAAATATGATTTTTAAGATTTGTCTCCTGTAATGTTTGAATGACTTGTAAAAATATAATAGTTTCTTAAAACAATATTTAAAATTGATGTTTTCCTCTTTAAAATGATGAATTTAAAATGTTTGTTATGTAAGATTTTTGCTAAAACACTATTGTTCATTGATGTAAATAGTTAGGGTACATGGTTGATGCCCTAGCAAAACTAATTACATACATATAATACATTGATTATGAAATTCCTCCTCACAGCAGTTGAAACCTCTAAAAATAGAATTAATTTTGGAGAAGAATATCTTAGCTAAAAGTCACTTCTTTTTGCTTTTCTTTTTTTGCTCAAACAGCAATGACTTACAAGCCTAGTTTGATACTAGTAATTTGGACGTATAGATTCGTACCAAATTTTCACTTGTTATGAATGATTCAATAAACACTTTTTAAAAGTCCTATTGATTAATTTCAGGATAATAGCAAAATTCTAGAAAAATTTATTTAGTCTGTAATAAAATAAAGGATATTTTTTCAAAAAATCCTTTATGAAAATAATTTAGAGACCTTCCTCAAGTTAGGAAGGCCTCTAAATTTGACCAAAAACATTTGTAATTTAGAATAAATAATGCTGAATTAAGGACAAGACTCCATTAATGTAAAAATGGGTATAAAAATCCTCGCTGTAAAAATTTTTAATCACGTGACCTATTTGCATTTGTACTTGGATTGTAGCTAGTGAAGTTTTTATGGTGACGGTCCTATCAAAGTTACGGTTGTATATGTGATATGTCGATATAAAGAAAATGAATATATTTTATGAGTTTTTTCTGTACTATAATTACAAATGTAGTAAAAATAATATCTCTACTTTCATATATTAACTTTTATTATCATATTATTAAGATAATATACAGCACTTATAAGCTTAGCTTTTTTATTATATACTTGTCTAAATTGAAATATTTTCCTTTGGCCGTCCATATTGCGTGTTTTAGGCATTCATTATTATAATTGGGATATCTCTTGTCGTAGATACACAACTACTTTCGGATGTTTTTGATAAATCTTTCCAGATCTATTCTAGAGTAGCCATGAGAGAATGTACACTAAAGCTCGTTTTCTGCCATTTTTGCACTGTGTCACAATGACCTAGATTTCACTGACTTCTGATTGGTGGATGATATCGTTTTACGGCTGTATTCACGTTGAAAGTTGAACACTGCTCAACTCGCTTTTATGCTGGTTTTATGACCTACTCAGGTGTAAAATATCATGGTCACGTGATTAAAAGCTTTTACAGCGAGGGGTTTTAACCTGTTTTTATGCTAGTGTTGTCTTGGCCTAAGTAAGGAAAGTGTTATGGGTGCATCTCAGTGTCAATTGTGAAGTACCAGTATATTAATTAATTATAAGAAAATATATTTATATACATGAATATAATATAAAAAGTATATTTAATACAAAAAAATAAAATTGAAAATTAACTCTTGAAACAAAAAATTTCTAGAGATTTAGCCAGAAATTTCTGAGTATGAATCACCATGACTGATAGCTTGAGTAGATCCTCGCGTTTCTTTATGCAGTGCTCGAGAAGCGCTTTACAGCAAACACACTGAAACTGGTTTCTAATTGGTCAGCACTGCTCGTGATGTCATTTCGCTACACTCTTGCTGCATAAAGAAACACGGGGTATGGGTTTGTAGATTACTGTAAAAATGCAATATCCCACAATCACTAACAACACATTATTATGCAAAGAGCTACCATATTGGTAAGGCAGCTCTTTATATGTCATAAGCAAGCCATAAGCAAATCATTGATAATTTAACCATGACAATCAGTGTTGCCATATGTAACAGAGTGTGTAACATTTTTTTAATTGTAGCAGATCTGAAGCAGAAAGCTTTATAGCATCTATTGATTAATTGTTTTGAAAAAATAAAAATCTGTTCTTTCTGATTGGTTGACAATACTTTTGCTAATGTACAGTAGTTAATGTTTTAAATTAGTTACAATTCACTTGTGTTCTACAACAATATTGTATACTTCAAATATAAATACAATGGAATAATGAATTTGAGGGGACTCCAAAAGTGTTTGTTACATTGAAAGTTTAATGTGGTGGAAAATGTATATAAATAGCTAAATAGCCTACCACTGGTTGAGTGGATAAAAACACTGAACACTGGTAATTGGTGTGGGTTTGCAACTCATCATTGGATGGCAAAGTGAAATTTTCTGAATTTTTTTCATGTTTCTAACACCTAAAATAAATAGGGATCAGTTTCTCATAGAAAGAAAGTCCTTTGGGAAGCATCACTGCTTAGCAGATCACCCATGTGTTGCTGTATGCAAACAAAAACAACAAAATAGCTAAATATGAAGTCTGTATATAAAATAAAGAATTGTATATGTTACTTATATTGATTTTTAATCTGTTTCATGTAAATAAAGTAGTTCAGTTCTGAAATCAATTTAATTCACTCTTCTGAGTCATATTCTTTGTACACTTTTGTTTTCTATGCCAGAGAGGACTAATGGGAGCCTGGTGACATAGCCCTCTCCCAGATGTCTCTTGATGCTATTTTACCCTCGTGAAGAATAAGGTAAATAAAATTAAAAAATGCATAAATGGCCATCCTTACCCCTGTATCTATGACAACTTATAGTTATTATTGAGGTTAGTACACTTTTAACTTGTTATTAGAGAGGTTGAGGCGCACGTATTTAGCCCAAAACGTGTACGGGTAACGGGTGAGCGCCGCCATCTGGCAGTTCTGGACCGTCGATAATGGCGTTTGCTACGTGTAGCTTGGTGGGTACACGATCGGCTTAAACGTCTTCATTTTTTTGTGTTTGGGGTTAAAATTATGATTTATTTTGCTTCCGCCATTTTTTTCAACTTATTTCCCGTGAGTCAATGCGCGATGTTCACGTGATGTTATGAACGTGTGCCTCAACGATTTTTACTTGGACTTGAAACGTGTAACGTGTACTTCTGCTACCCGTACACGTTTAATGTTTGAACTTGTGCCTCAACCTCTCTAGTTATTTTCAAGCTCATTCCTCTCTCTTAATCAGTAGAAAGACAGTTAGGGAAAGAAGTTGTAGTGAACTGAAAATTGCAGAAATGGAATATAACTGAAAGTTTGTTATAAATATGTTTACAAAACTGAATTTTATTGTGGATTCCTTAAGAGGTTTGGCTGGGGAAATTTAAAAGTTTGTTAATCATCAAAAGTCATAATGAGATTCCACTGTAGGTTTAACTACTTTTTTTTATATGATTGTTAAATTATGTAAGAAAACTTAATAAAATAAAAGTATTTATGTCAAATATGAAAAATTTAGATTTTTATTGTAACATATTCTGTGGCATAATACAGTGGAACCTTGGTATATGACCTTAATCTGTTCCTGGTGTTTGGACTTATACCGAATAGGATGTATACCAAACAACCTTTCCCATAAGAAGTAATGTAAAGATGATTAATTTGTTCTCATGTAAAAAAAATGGCTGGCTTTAAACACCTCGCTTTCCTGGCTAGTTCCTGCTTGATTTTTCATGAGATTAGCATGCCTCTTTTTAGCTTTCTTGCAAATAATTGCTTCCGATACGCTGTCTCTAGCACACTGTTTTTCAGTTATCGAAAGCAAAAGCAATTTCTTAACATGATCTATGTCTTCGATCTCTGTTTAGAAATTGATTTAACACCTTTCTCAGTGTTAGCAGATTTAATAATAATCTTTATTTTTCCTGATTGTCGATATTGTCGTTCTCCGAATACAGTATGCAACAGTTAAATCTCGTACACGCATGCCACCTTCATATTTCTCAACAATCTCTTTTTTTCAGTTCCATTGTGATTCTAGTCATTTTTTTATTTTTCTTTTGCCTTTTTGCAATTCATGATTAATAAAAATAATAAAATTTTACTTACAAATTAAAATCAGAAGAAATTTAACAAAGTTATAAATCGTGGCACTGTGAACGTCTAGTCTGGTCTAATACACCGATAGTCTAATACACCGATACTTGTTCATAGATGGCATGTATAATTGAATTAAATCATATACCGAGCAAAATTTGTTTAGTCCAAACAGGATGTATTCCGAATTAGATGTATTCTAAAGCAGACGTATATCAAGGTACCAGTGTATCTGATTAAGTAACAGAATTTGCAGAATTTGTAAAGGTCAGTGGCAGAATGGAGCTGGAAAATATTGTAATACAGTGTATTGATGACAATACTCAATTAAAAAAAAAAAAAGAAAAGACTAACAAAAACAAGTATTGAATTTTATTCTTTAATTTATGTATGTTTGTCTGTTTCTATAGTCTAGTATTGAATCTGTTTTTCTGTTTCGTTTAGTGGTCAACTGCTTGCAACATTTTTTTTATGATGATATTTTTAAATTTGAATCCATTACCACTGCCATCCCGGCAGTGGTAATGGATAACAAGTGAAAGGCAGAAGATTGTTAGTGTGGAAAACACTGTCCTTGCCATCCCAAATGGCTATATCTGATTTAAAATGTGTGTTATACAGTCAACTCCTGATTATTCGTGGGTGGATTAACCACGTTGTAGATTATCTGTGGAAGTCTGTGGGTAAAGTCAATTAGAACTGTTCTAGTTTAATTGTTCATCAAACTGATCAGCTGTACAGAAAGTCATTGGGAATGTTCATTTTACCAATGGGGATTATAATAATTTATATTTGAAAAAATATGTTAATTATTATTTTTTGAATTTATTTTCATATAGTGAATTTTATTATTGATCTTATATCAATAAGATCAATATTAAATATTAATGTAATTTGCAAAAATTGAAGAAAAATTGTGTTTTTTTGTTAAATTTTTTTGCAAATTTTGTCCATATTTATTACAAACTTTTTTGTTTTTCTCTATGATGTTGTATGTGTAGTTAGTGTGAAAAATCACATTTTATCCATAATTACTTAGTTCGTCAGACTTCTCATTAACTATAACTGTACAGTGAGATCCCGCTTAATGCTGCCTCACTTAATGCTGATTTGATATAATACGATCTGCTCGAAGCCTAAAAAAAGCTCAAAATTTATGCCAATTTAAATTATTGTGGCATTTCATTGATTTGTACATAATACGATTATTTGCGAACATGGATCAATCAGAAAAAGGTGGCAAAAAGGTGTTCTTTCTTTAAATCTATGTTTTTTGGTGCAATTTTGGGAAAAAATATAACATCATGATGTTATATATCGACTTTGCTTGGCAAGAATTAACTGATAAATGCACGAACAAAGTGTGGAAGAAGTTATGGATTCTTGACGAGAAGAGCCTATTGCTGTATCATTAGGTTGATCAAACTCAATCTAATCAATACAGCAGAGACTAAGAGTTATAGACAAACAGGATATTGAGGAGTTACCCCAGGTTTCTGGTGAGAGTCTTATCAACGACAACCTTCAAGAACTGGCAGAACAAGGAATTCGTATAGAACTGGAAAATAGTGATTCTGAAAACGAAGAACACACACAAATTCTGTACAGATTTCCTTAGTAAAAGTTTGGTAATGATAACCGAAATCGTTGATTAAATTGTAGCTAATGATCCAGATTTTGAAAGGAGTGCAAAAGTAAAATGAGGCATTTTGGATGTGATCTCTTGCTTAAGGAATCAACATTTGCTTAAGGAAAAGAAAAAAGCAACAAATAAAACTTTACGACGTTATTGCAAAAAAAAAAAAAAAAAAAGNTATGTTTATGGTTTTTTTAACATATATTATTATACAAATTAATATAAAAATAACTTAAAATTAAAGTAAAAATTATTTTATTTTAGGTTGCATGTTCCCCTATCCCTATTTACTCTATGTTAAAATGACCTTGTTTAACGCTGTTTCATTTAGCACTTTATCGTCTAGGAACGCCTCCCGTGTTAAGCAGGGTCTTACTATACTTTCATTTTTGGTTTAAATGGAATATCTCCAAGAAGCCTCGAATAGCTAACTACATGTTTAACATCACCTTAAAAGTGTTTGTAGTGTTTTTTCACAATTTTTGGATTAATTATTAGTAATGCCATTCATTACTGCTAATATTCAGAAGTTTACTGTATTTAGGAATAGTTATTTAACAGACACTTTGGAATGCTTTATTATGTTAATAATTTTTTTACTATTAATAAATTTCATTCAAGTGAAATATTTATTTTTGCTGACTAAGAAATAATTTTTCTTTTAACTAATTCAAAAAATATACTTACTTCATTATTACTGAAAATGTATTAACATCTAATCACAGAACTACTACAGCATCCAGTTAATCATGGAAGATGTAACACATCACAAATGTTTTTGGAATACACCTAATTCCAGCTTCAGATTTGTTTCTAATTGAAATGCATCAAATAGAATATTTGTGTAATGTTCAAATTTAGCCCCAGAGAAGGCAACGGGAAACCACTCTGGGTACTAACCTTCCCTAGTAACACCTTGGCGTATTATTAACTACTTACTAATCTGCGCTGGGTGTCGCCGACGTCAGAAATCTGATATGGCACGAAGAAGAAGAAGAAGTTCAAATTTAAACAAACCATTAGAGACATGAACTGATCTATCCAGGTTATAACAATGTTACATACATGCTTTCCATGCTTTATGACAGTTGTATCTCATTTGTAGAGTTTATGCAATTGGAGGTTTTGGCTTTAAATATTTCAATGAACTCTAAAAGTCTAATGTGGTTCCAATTTGTAAAGGATTTGATGAGCTGACCCTGATTTAAATTTGCCTCTATATTGTCTTTTGAGGCAAACCTAGATAGGACATTGGTAATTTTTTAATGCTTTACCATATTTGTGTTCCTGATCCTCTGTTCTAATGAACTTTTAGTGTCACTGACATAGATTAGATCCCTTCCGAACTTTTCATCTCTTAATGGAACCTTATACACTCCTGGGAGTTTGGATAGGTCAGTGCTTGTCTTTAACTGGACTGTTCAAATTTGAACACTACACAAATATTCTATTCGATGCATTCCAATTAGAAACAATTTCAACCTGAAGCTGGAATTAGGTGTATTTTAAAAACATTTGTGATGTGTTTCATCTTCCATGATTTACTGGATACTGAAATGGTTTTGTGATTAGATTTTAACTAATTCAAAAAATATACTTACTTCATTATTACTGAAAATGTATTAACATCTAATCACAGAACTACTACAGCATCCAGTTAATCATGGAAGATGTAACACATCACAAATGTTTTTGGAATACACCTAATTCCAGCTTCAGATTTGTTTCTAATTGAAATGCATCAAATAGAATATTTGTGTAATGTTCAAATTTAGCCCCAGAGAAGGCAACGGGAAACCACTCTGGGTACTAACCTTCCCTAGTAACACCTTGGCGTATTATTAACTACTTACTAATCTGCGCTGGGTGTCGCCGACGTCAGAAATCTGATATGGCACGAAGAAGAAGAAGAAGTTCAAATTTAAACAAACCATTAGAGACATGAACTGATCTATCCAGGTTATAACAATGTTACATACATGCTTTCCATGCTTTATGACAGTTGTATCTCATTTGTAGAGTTTATGCAATTGGAGGTTTTGGCTTTAAATATTTCAATGAACTCTAAAAGTCTAATGTGGTTCCAATTTGTAAAGGATTTGATGAGCTGACCCTGATTTAAATTTGCCTCTATATTGTCTTTTGAGGCAAACCTAGATAGGACATTGGTAATTTTTTAATGCTTTACCATATTTGTGTTCCTGATCCTCTGTTCTAATGAACTTTTAGTGTCACTGACATAGATTAGATCCCTTCCGAACTTTTCATCTCTTAATGGAACCTTATACACTCCTGGGAGTTTGGATAGGTCAGTGCTTGTCTTTAACTGGACTGTTCAAATTTGAACACTACACAAATATTCTATTCGATGCATTCCAATTAGAAACAATTTCAACCTGAAGCTGGAATTAGGTGTATTTTAAAAACATTTGTGATGTGTTTCATCTTCCATGATTTACTGGATACTGAAATGGTTTTGTGATTAGATTTTAACTAATTCAAATATGAATTAGTAATTTTAAAAATAACTAACTCATATTTGAATTAATTAAAAAAATTTTTTAAATTTTATTTATTTTAAGCATATGCTTACAAAACTTTGAAGAAATGCATCAAACAGAATATTTGTGTAGCATTCTGGAGTTTAAACTGGGGAACTTAATTAAATTTAAAGAACGAACTGGATAAATATACTATTAATAAAACACACCTTTAATAATCCAGCTAATAAAAATTAATAATAATAACAGTAGACCGTAGACAAAAGATGGTTTTAAATTATTTCCCGTTTTTGAGACAAATACATAAAGAAACGGCCAAGGCTAATGATTTCAGTGTAGTATATCGACGCAATCCTACAGTTTTCAAGCTATTAAGAAACGATAAGAAGTGTTATGACTGGAAATCGGCATCAGGAATCTATTCTATACCATTACACTATCAGCATTTTAATTCAGATCTTGTCTACATAGGCACAACAATGCGCAAATTGCAACAACGTATCAAAGAGCATAAATATACGATTAATAAGAAACTTGACAACACTGTTCTATCGTCTTACGCAACGCAACACGACATTCAAGTCCATTGGGATCAGGTGAAAATTATTAAACCTACGACAAATTTACATACAGTGAAATGTGTGGAGAAATTAGAGATCTTTAAGGCACACAAGAAAACTGGTTGTATCAACCATAGAGATGCGGACTCTTTACCTACCGCATAGCGATCCTTTTACAAGAATTAATGACTTTATTTATTTTTATTTGTTAAGGGACGTTTTTTCGGATTAATTTTTATTTTTCATTTATTTTTATTTACTTTTCTGTTATTTATATTTTAATTTCATATTTACGTTCTTTTTTGTGTTAGATTTTATTCTATGTTATGGTAACTGAAGAAGATCGTTAAGAAACGATCGAAAACGTTATTATATTACTAATTTTTATTAGCTGGATTATTAAAGGTGTGTTTTATTAATAAATTTAAAGACGTTCTTTTTGACAAGGATCCGAATTTACTTGTGTATGAGAATAAACGAGTTATATACCTACAAGAAAAGTTAGAAAAAAATCTCACACACAAATACTGCAAGAAATTAGATTGGATCCTCAAGAAACAACAACAAAATATGGTTGTACAATTTCACTCACAATTGATTTATTGCCGATATGTTGTGATTTATTCACTCATAACATATTGCCCCATCCTTTCTCCTCGACACCTTCAAATATGGACTCGTATTTGCACCCAAACCAAGGTATTGCTACCATGAAGATATCGTGCCAAATATTGAGAAGCTCATCGTCGGCATGGATGATTGCCAAAAAGAACTTTATTAATGGAAAGCAACTTTCAAGATAAAATCCTCTAAGGAGATGAGCCAGGAAGAAATCCCATGGAAACTTCTGCAGGAGAGCAAAAAAAATGGATGTTGGACAATCATATTGTCATGCTAAAAGCTGATAAAAGTAAATTGATGGTTTTGTTAAAAGAGGAGAGGTATAAAGCCCTTATAAACCATTATATCAGGGATACCTGCTGCAAACAGACTCAAGGTATACAGATATAAATATCTACTGAAACCTGATGCTTAGAAAATAGACACCCAAAATTGCTGTAAATAACCGGTCTAATAATTTGGAAATATTAATTATGAATTACAAATAAATTTGGCACTAGAGGGGAGGTGTTAGGTGCCATCTCGTATTAAATTTAATAATTATAATATTCAATTAATTAATTTAGAATTATGTTTATATTTGCCGGGTTTTGGTAGATTTTTATATTTGTATATCTGTGCCTTGCCGGTGTATGCAATGGCCAACTGAGTGCCTTAAGTGAATGTTTCTGGCCAAGGGCACAGATCCCCATTTGGCATCATATTAACTTTCTATGGTTATACATTAGGCTTATATGTACTAGAAGAGGAGATGGACTGAAGGTCTATATAGCATAACTGGCAATGCATCCACACAGTAAGCAGGAGTTGTGGGTTCGAGTCCCACTTCGGGATGATTCTTTTCCTCCAGTTTAATCTAAATTAATTAATTAAATATTATAATTATTAAATTTAATATGAGATGGCACCTAACACCTCCCTATAGTGCCAAATTTATTTGTAATTCATAATTAATATTTCCAAATTGTAGCCCGATTATTTACGGCAATTGTGGGTGTCTAGATTCAAGATAATTACATTGAGAAATTACATAAATGCGTTGTTAATTTCACACATACAGCATGTGCCAAAAAAATTAGCAGGACTCTTATGACTTCCCCAGATATCCCTAAACTTTTGCGTTTGCAAAGATCCACAAACCAGGGAACACCATAAGACCTATTGTCGATAAGGCTAAATAGCTTACTAGGCTATTAGAACAATGTATAGTTGATTTACTCAAAGAACATTTAAAAGCATACAGCTTCTCCATTAGTAACCTTGATCAGCTTATCAATGAATTGCAGCAGCTCCAAGTGATGCAAAGTGTGTATATAACAATGTTAGATTTTTTTATTTCTTTATAACCAACAATACACTTACAACCATGTTTTTGCACACTTAGAGATTTTTTGTTAAGTATAGACAATGAACCAGCACATCACAAATATATTTTACAACTAGCACATATATTATGCTATTCCTCCTTTTTTTCAATATAATTTCAAAATGTACATACAAAAAAGAGGTGTATTGATGGGCAGTTCCTTGTTGGGAGATCTTTGTGAGATGGTCATTAGGTTATTAGAAAAAACAGTCTTACCTTCTTTCCTTCCTAATATTATCATATACAGAAAGTACATCGACGATATTTTTATAGTGTGAAAAGAAAAATTTTTTGATATATTGTATCAAAATGTATATGTTTTTTCAAATGATTCTTAAAAATGTTCCATTTCTGCATTATAATTTAGAGAATTCTGAGGAAGATCTCCTGTGTTGATCAAAAACATTAGAATTTACAATAGAATATCCTGGAATTTCTTTTAAGGTTCAGTTTGTTGCTATTTTTTTTCAATAATAAAAAATTGATTAATATACTTAAGTATGTGTGTTTATAAATAAATTATGTGTAATATCTAAATACAATAATTAAATTTAATAACTGATAATCTGTGCATCTGACAATAACTAATTTTTAATTCCTGCTGCATGCCAACCTTCAGTAATTTTTTACATTTTCTCATTACATGCTCAGAATATTTATAACAAATCCTTAGTGTAAATATTTTAATGGCTTTATTTCTACTTCATATCTCTATATATACTATCCTTTTAGAAACATTAGATCTAAATTTTGTCACTGTTGTCTTCTTTGTCACTATTGTCTACATTAATGTAAACTTTCTATAGGGCATATTATTTCATCAGATTGATTCTATTAAAAGAATAGCATTTTTAGCTGGATGATGACTGTTCAACACAGGTGAAAATATTTACTTTTATGTAGATTTTGGAGTTTCTTGCTGGATATTGGTTTTATGTGTAGTGCTTATANGCTTACAGTGTGCTTTATGAATATGAGAATTTTTGCATCTGGCAACTTACGATGAATTTCCTTGTAACTTAGGATACAAGGTGTTTGTGAATCCAGGCTCAGAATGGCTTCTTCTATAGTCAATTTTAATGAGTGTTTATATTCTTCCACTTTTAACTCTAAAAAGCTTTGTTGAAATGTTCTTATTTGTACGTTTACTGGTTTTTCCATGCTTAAGTGGCATTGCTTTGCATTTGAATATTCCATTTTTGTCCAAGTGGGCTTCAGAGTCTAATTCTTCATTTGAAGTTGAAGATGATTCTGAGTTACCAATGTAATGTTCAATACTAATTCATCACATGGCTGTTTTAGATAGCATTGATAACCTTTTCATGCAAATTGCTACTTCATAGAGTATTTGTTATCCTGTAGCAGTTTGGTCATTGCTTAACAAAATGTAGTAATTATTCATAAAGAAAAAGATATTTATCTAAGAAAATTCAAAGAGCACTTCGAAATCATTAATAAAAACAAAACCATAAACCTAAATGATGGAATGGAGGTAGACGACGCGTGGGAGGAAATGGGAGGAGCTAAAGGGAAAGGGAAAAGAGGGGGAAACGGTCTAAAAATGCCTTAGGGGACATAACGTAAAAATCAAATAATTTTTCTAAGAATTCTTAAGAAAATATTAATCTTTTATTCAGAATTGTATGATTTTTAAATATAGATTTTTTTTATCATTTTTAATTTTCAAACTTATTTTTAAATGATTAGTTTGAATTGTATTGTCTAGTTTTAGTTCAAGTTATATTAATAATTTATTGACAATCAGCATTATTATTCAAAATATTACAGTTATTTTGCAGTTGTCTTCATTTGTAATCTTTTTATACATCCTTCACAACCTCAGGGACACAGTTAAAACATAGTGGAGTTGATGGCTCTTTGCCAAAGAATTTAAAAAATTGCTTTCAGTTATTTCAATGTCAGATTCTTGCAAGAATTCTTTTAAAAAAAATTACAAAAATGAAAAATATTTGGATGGACAAGACAATTTTTACAGTTTTGGGTGGAAAAATGGCAACAGTGGAAGGTAGACCCTGCTACATTTTAATTGTATTTTTGTAATTGTGACTGATTAAAAGGCTACAATTGTTTTTTTATTGTCTTTATTGGTAATATTTACCTAGCATTATTTTCAAAAAAAGGTGGCAGTTTTGGTTTATATATTTTTGAAATACAGTTAGAGCTTTGTTTATTAATTTATTCTTGTTATTTGTATTTATTTTTTATTTTGTTTATTTTTAAACCTTTATTATATATATATATATATTAAGAAGAACTTGTATTGTTACATAGCTTTTTCCTATTGTGTAAAATAAATAAATAAGAGTTTTGAATCACTGTAAACTGTGTTAAAAAGTTTCTATAAATAGAATATTCTATTTTTAAGTAAATTTAGAAAAAAAATAATAAAGAACTAATTTATAGTATAGAATATTGTAGAAATAAAATGTTTTAAAAAGAATGAAATCTGATATAACATTTCTGAGAAAGATAGATAAATAAAATATCAAAAAAATAACAGCAAAATAGAATTAATAAAATTAATATAATAAAGTTGAAAATCAACATTATTCTAATTTTGAGTTGAAAGTATATAAAAAAAAATATATGATAAAGACACTATAGCAGTGACTTGATATAACACACTTCAATAGAACACAGATAACCTTTGGAACCCAATTTATCATCTAGCCTCTTCAGATGCTGGGGCTTTTTTTTTCATCATGGTCTACTAAGTTAAAGTAACAATTAACAGTAAATTTTAAGATCAGTTGACTCGATTTGCAATGTTTTGCTAACCATATCTATAATTGTACTTGACACTGCATAAATGCAGTTTATTCCTTGAGTGTCATGATATGGAAAAGCCATAACAAAATGAGTAGTGGGGGATGTTAGGATATGGGAAGTAGTAAGTTAACTAGACATTGTGTAACTTTGTCATATCATGATAGAATTGAGGCAGAGCTAGAGAGAAGCAATCCTTGCACTTGTTAGGTACAAAAGAGGAGATCCTTGCACCTAACGGTTGCAAAGTTGCAAACAGGCAAACTTTGCACTTGCCAGCACAAAAGAGGCTATCCTCTTATCTGTCAGCCAGTATCTGTTACTGTGTAATAAATACCATTGTCTTCCTTGGTATCAAAGTCAGAAACCTCCTGAATCAACACTGGAAAGGTAGCTATTCTTTAGAATTAAAAGGGATAGGAATTAGTTACTTTTACATTAATTATTTATATGTATAATAGATGATATCTAAAAATGTAAATGATTTAGGTGTAGAATGAAATCTATCTAAAATTCATACTTGTAGTTATATTAATAGAAATATTGAAAAAGTTTAAAGGAATTGATAAACTAATGGTTTTTTTTGTAAAAAGAAAATAACATGAAATTATAATGAATCAGATTTATTGGATGGCATTTTATAAACAGTTTTATTCCACCATTAGAATTCTATCAGTTTTTTGTCATTTGATAACATCTTAGAAGTTTTGAATCAAAAAAGTTTAGAAGAAATAATCAGAAAAAATGATTGACTTGATTATCTGTTGATAGAACCAAATACTTGACCACAAGTACCTAGACTTATGAGAACTCTTAGATATTGTAGTAGTTGTGAGAGTTTTTACAATATCATAGCTTACAATGTGCTTTATGAATATGAGAATTTTTGCATCTGGCAACTTACGATGAATTTCCTTGTAACTTAGGATACAAGGTGTTTGTGAATCCAGGCTCAGAATGGCTTCTTCTATAGTCAATTTTAATGAGTGTTTATATTCTTCCACTTTTAACTCTAAAAAGCTTTGTTGAAATGTTCTTATTTGTACGTTTACTGGTTTTTCCATGCTTAAGTGGCATTGCTTTGCATTTGAATATTCCATTTTTGTCCAAGTGGACTTCAGAGTCTAATTCTTCATTTGAAGTTGAAGATGATTCTGAGTTACCAATGTAATGTTCAATACTAATTCATCACATGGCTGTTTTAGATAGCATTGATAACCTTTTCATGCAAATTGCTACTTCATAGAGTATTTGTTATCCTGTAGCAGTTTGGTCATTGCTTAACAAAATGTAGTAATTATTCATAAAGAAAAAGATATTTATCTAAGAAAATTCAAAGAGCCTTCGAAATCATTAATAAAAACAAAACCATAAACCTAAATGATGGAATGGAGGTAGACGACGCGTGGGAGGAAATGGGAGGAGCTAAAGGGAAAGGGAAAAGAGGGGGAAACGGTCTAAAAATGCCTTAGGGGACATAACATCAACACTGGGCAGATGTCGATCTAAAACTTAAAACAGGTTAGTTAACCATTGTATAACTATTGTAGTAATTTACCGATGTAATAATTAAATTTACCAAATTTATAGAAATGTAAAAATCCTGAAGAGGGGTGCAAATTAAAGAAAATATTGCACCCGAAATGCATAGAAAATAAAGAATACGAATAAAAGCTTTGTCTCTGATTAAATGCGGTCCAGGCA